>NC_136612.1:7658977-7660188 GCF_933228915.1 Telmatherina bonti | reverse complement strand
TTGTTTCCTCCAAGCAACAGCTGAGAGAAGGAGAAGCCAGCAGAGTAAAAATCTCCACGTATTTTCTGGTTTCATCACTCATTTCTGTTTCATATAAAACTTATAAAAACAGACTTTAAGCAGACATTCCTGCCAACCTCTGCATGAAATGTTCTCCAGGTTATAGTCAGCGACAAAGACATCTTTTCAGTTCTGGATTCTGTTAAATCACAATTATCATTTAGTTCTTGTGATTTGACAGAATGCAGAATTATTATTTATTTATTCTGATTTAACAGAATATAGAATTATTATCTATTTATTGTGATTTAACAGAATGCAAGATTATTATTTATTTATGGTTATTTAACAGAATGCAAGATTATTATTTATTTATGGTTATTTAACAGAATGCAAGATTATTATTTATTTATGGTTATTTAACAGAATGCAAGATTATTATTTATTTATGGTTATTTAACAGAATGCAAGATTATTATTTATTTATGGTTATTTAACAGAATGCAAGATTATTATTTATTTATGGTTATTTAACAGAATGCAAGATTATTATTTATTTATGGTTATTTAACAGAATGCAAGATTATTAATTATTTATGGTTATTTAACAGAATGCAAGATTATTATTCATTTATGGTTATTTAACAGAATGCAAGATTATTATTTATTTATGGTTATTTAACAGAATGCAAGATTATTATTTATTTATGGTTATTTAACAGAATGCAAGATTATTATTTATTTATGGTTATTTAACAGAATGCAAGATTATTATTCATTTATGGTTATTTAACAGAATGCAGAATTATTATTTATTTATTGTGATTCAACAGAATGCAGAATTATTATTTATTTATGGTTATTTAACAGAATGCAGAATTATTATTTATTTATGGTTATTTAACAGAATGCAGAATTATTATTTATTTATTCTGATTTAACAGAATGCAGAATTATTGTTTATTTACTGGGATTTAACAAAATGTAGGATGATTATTTATTTATTCTGATTTAACACAATGCAGAATTATTATTTATTTATTCTGATTTAACAGAATGCAGAATTATTGTTTATTTATTCTGATTTAACAGAATGCAGAATTATTGTTTATTTATTCTGATTTAACAGAATGCAGAATTATTGTTTATTTATTCTGATTTAACAGAATGCAGAATTATTGTTTATTTATTCTGATTTAACAGAATGCAGA
>NC_136612.1:7601477-7651477 GCF_933228915.1 Telmatherina bonti | reverse complement strand
GCTGAGAGGTGAGGGGCGCGCGCTCTGTCAGCTCGCTCTGTGCTCGTTACAACGCGGGACTTTCAACGATTTATGATGTATTAGTGAATTATGGCGTTCACTGTACGTGGTGTGTAGCTTTGTATCCAAACATGGGGGTGGGGAGGGTGCGCGCGCCTTGGAGGTAGATCAGTGTGTTTGCGAGTGTGTGAATGTGTGTGTGAAGGGGGAGGTGAGGGGTGAGGTGAGGGAGGAGAGTGAGAGAAAGAAGGAGGGGTGCGGTCACGTGCTTTTGTTGACCAGTCGTAAACTGTCGCCGATGACTTTGGAAGGTAATTCTGATGAGGAGGTTTCTCTCTCTCTCTCTCTCTCACACACACACACACACACACACACACACACACACACACACACACACACACACACACACACACACACACACACTGATATGAACAAACACATGGGTCTATGAAGGTGCCGTGGGGTGAGTTCAGAGCGCCACCTACTGCACACATCATCTATTACACTCCTCATCACCAGGAGGAGGAGAGACGCTGAAAAGCAGCTCAGAGAGCCGACATGAGGCCTCCAGACCCCCAGACCTGATCTGTTCCCAGACCTGATCTGTTCCCAGACCTGATCTGTTCCCAGACCTGATCTGTTCCCAGACCTGATCTGTTCCCAGACCATCCAGACCTGATCTGTTCCCAGACCTGATCTGTTCCCAGACCTGATCTGTTCCCAGACCATCCAGACCTGATCTGTTCCCAGACCTGATCTGTTCCCAGACCTGATCTGTTCCCAGACCTGATCTGTTCCCAGACCATCCAGACCTGATCTGTTCCCAGACCTGATCTGTTCCCAGACCTGATCTGTTCCCAGACCTGATCTGTTCCCAGACCATCCAGACCTGATCTGTTCCCAGACCATCCAGACCTGATCTGTTCCCAGACCCCCAGACCTGATCTGTTCCCAGACCTGATCTGTTCCCAGACCTGATCTGTTCCCAGACCTGATCTGTTCCCAGACCCCCAGACCTGATCTGTTCCCAGACCTGATCTGTTCCCAGACCTGATCTGTTCCCAGACCTGATCTGTTCCCAGACCTGATCTGTTCCCAGACCCCCAGACCTGATCTGTTCCCAGACCTGATCTGTTCCCAGACCTGATCTGTTCCCAGACCCCCAGACCTGATCTGTTCCCAGACCTGATCTGTTCCCAGACCTGATCTGTTCCCAGACCCCCAGACCTGATCTGTTCCCAGACCTGATCTGTTCCCAGACCTGATCTGTTCCCAGACCATCCAGACCTGATCTGTTCCCAGACCTGATCTGTTCCCAGACCATCCAGACCTGATCTGTTCCCAGACCTGATCTGTTCCCAGACCTGATCTGTTCCCAGACCATCCAGACCTGATCTGTTCCCAGACCTGATCTGTTCCCAGACCATCCAGACCTGATCTGTTCCCAGACCTGATCTGTTCCCAGACCTGATCTGTTCCCAGACCTGATCTGTTCCCAGACCATCCAGACCTGATCGGTTCTCAGGCTGGACTCTGAAATCCGCCATAATCTGCATCAGTCACAAACAAAACAACAAACATGAGAAAAACTCTGGAGTTAAAACATCTTCATGCAGCTCTGGTCCATCATTCCCTCCTCCTGCACACACACACACACCACACACTCTTTTACTCTTATACACACACTCAGGATGGAAAGTCACCCCCTCCCACACACAGACACACACACACACACACACACACACACACACACACACACACACACACACACACACACACACCCAGGAATGTTAAACCTGATCTGTGACATCCACACAGCAAAGCTGCTGATTTATCATTTGTTGACTCCTGCTTCTGGATGCATCACAGCTCTGTTGCCCAGGTGTGTGTGTGTGTGTGTGTGTGTGTGTGTGTGTGTGTGTGTGTGTGTGTGTGTGTGTGTGTGTGTGAGCTGCTTTCATGCGATTCCACCTTCCTCTGACTCACTGGGACAGGCTTTAAAAGGGACTGTTTCTAATGAAAGGTCATGTTTCCATGTTTCACTGTTAGCTCCTGGATTTCACCAAATAAATAGAAAATTAAATGTAACAGAAAAATCCAGAAAAGGAGTAAAAATCTCTAAAACGGAAAAGTCTTAAATGAAAACAAGCCGTGGATTTATGTTCAGGTTCAGGATGTGCAGGAAACATCCAGGTCTCTGGAACTCAGCGGGTCCCAATCCACCACATTTCTCTCATTTCTACAGAAACATCCAATTATTCATTCATACTGTCTCTAAATATTCTTCTGCCCACATGACCTCCCTCTCTGGCTCTGCATGAAAGTCATTCCATCTAGTTCTGCCCACTGATTGGTCCAGTTCCACACTTTTGACCACAGACAGTCAGAGATGATTGGTTTTATTATTTAGTGATGAAGGCAGATTGAAAAGCTGCAAAGCATCAAACACAAGATGCTGCAGTTAAAATGTTTATAAAAAACAGACTCGTTATAAATTCATCCCACAAAAAGCAAAACACACTCCTGGAAACTGCTACACACTTTTCTAATCACAAATATAAAGAGACTGTTTCAGGTCCTGAGATTTATTTTTTCATGTGAAGCTGATGTGTCACAAATTTAACATGTAAAAGTGGAACATGAGTCTTTAAATCCCTCAGTATGTTAAATGTCTGCAGAAGTCTTTATTCTCTGACATAATATTCACATTTATAACAAAATAAGTTTCCATTTTATGTAAGCTGCCGAAGATTTTATAAATATGGAGAAACAGGACTAATTAATCCTCTCTTCTCTGTCATGCTGAGACTTGTTGCAGAAAATCATTAAAACGTTCATATTAAACTGAAATATTCTCTTTAGAAACTATTGTCATGCATTACAATAAGACGATGAGATTTTATTTTACTGAATTATCTGTTAAAGTTGGTAATAAATAATTATTCTGGATAAAACCTTTATTTTTATAACTAGTTAATAAAAGATCAAGTTGAGGTGATTAAAGTCTTCTAACTGACCAGAATCCAGGGAAATGTCTCCATTAGGAGAATTTTACAGCGTTAAAATGGAAAAAAATAGAAAAGAACGAAGTTTATTTTTATTTTAAATGACACATTTCTTCACTCCAGATTGGTTTCTATTGTTTTTGTTTGGATTTTTAATCATAAACATTTTATTTCATATAATTGTTGATTTAATTAAATAGTTTCCACAGATTTTACTGAATCCTTCCAGTGGGAAAATCTCAATTTTTCCACGAAAAAACACGGAAGATATAAACAGAAATAGTCTTTGTGTGTGTGTGTGTGTGTGTGTGTGTGTGTGTGTGTGTGTGTGTGTGTGTGTGTGTGTGTGCCCGCGCGTCTATGATTGAAACCTAAGCTGGTCATCCAGAGGACAAGCAGAGTTCAGAGGGTCACAGGACATTGTCCACTTTGTTTGGGTGAAGTGTGTGTGTGTGTGTGTGTGTGTGTGTGTGTGTGTGTGTGTGTGTGTGTGTGTGTCTGGCTCGAGGAAAGGTCAACTTTCTCTCTCTTCATCTGCTCATCAATTTGTTGAGCCGACCATTAGCAGCAGCTCGCGCTGCTTGGCACTTTCTCCCTCCCGGGTCCGGGCTCGCGCTCTGGCCCCGGCCCGGGTCCGGGCTCGCGCTCTGGCCCCGGCCCGGGTCCGGGCTCGCGCTCTGGCCCCGGCCCGGGTCCGGGCTCGCGCTCTGGCCCCGACCCGGGTCCGGGCTCGCGCTCCTTCAGGAGGTGTTACGCGCTTCACACCAACATGGAGGCTAAAAGGTTTACGAGTCTCTGAGCGCAGATGGAAGAAAAGCCTCTAAATCATGTTTTAGCGTCACAACTGTAGAGTCACTGTTCTTTAATGTCTGAATAAACCCAGCACACACACACACACACACACACACACACACTCCAACAGAAGAAGCTTTCACCAGAGATTTCTTCATGTTTTATTGGACATTTTTAGACAGAATGCAACAAGCCACTAATAGACAATCAGTTTTAAACCCATGAAATAATCACGTTCCTGAACGTTTTTAGGTAGTTTGGAGTTTAACATCAGTAGGCTTACTACCCCCCCCCCCCCCCCCCCCCCCACTACACCCCTCCCTCAGAAAATACTGGGAACAGTTTAAAAAGCTTAGTTTACACTTAAGAGCAGCTGGATTTTTTGTTCCACTGTACAAGTTATTCATCATTTAGAAACAGTCTGGAAACACACACCCTGTTTCTGTGTGTGTGTGTGTGTGTGTGTGTGTGTGTGTGTGTGTGTGTGTGTGTGTAGAGTGCGTTGGCACGTGCAGTGTGCGCTATGATACACACAATGCCACAGTAATGATAAGAAGGGAAGGTTTAGACAAGTGCCTTAAAGTAGGAAGTAAATAAACAAGCAAAAAGAACAAACTATTTATCTAAAATCCATTTTTATTTCCTGGAATGCTGCAGTAAAGGTTTTGTTTCCGGACCTCAGACCCCCCAGACAGAGATCCAGACCTCAGACCCCCCAGACAGAGATCCAGACCGGACCAGGAGACCTGGTGTCCCCATGCGGTCTGCTCTGGGTGGACTGGGAACACTGGAGCGATGCGGCCCGCTTCACTTTACTGAAAAAATATTTCAACTCTGAGGATCCACGAGTTCTATCCACTAACTCTGCTCTCTCACTCCGCTACTTCTGTCCCGCGTGGACGTGGAACGGACCAGGACCGAACCGGACCAGGACTGGTGGAATTTAACTGGTTGAGTTTTACTGGTTGAGTTCTACTGGTTACGTTTTACTGGTTGAGTTTTACTGGTTGAGTTTTACTGGTTAAGTTTTACTGGTTGAGTTTTACTGGCTGAGTTCTACTGGTTGAGTTCTACTGGTTGAGTTTTACTGGCTGAGTTTTACTGGTTGAGTTTCACTGGTTGAGTTCTACTGGCTGAGTTTTACTGGTTAAGTTTTACTGGTTGAGTTTTACTGGTTGAGTTTTACTGGTTGAATTTTACTAGTTAAGTTTTACTGGTTGAGTTCTACTGGTTGGGTTTTACTGGCTGAGTTCTACTGGTTGAGTCTCACTGGCCGAGTTTTACTGACTGGGTTCTACTGGCTGAGTTCTACTGGTGGAGTTCTACTGGCTGAGTTCTACTGGCTGCGTTCTACTGGTTGAGTATCACTGGTTGAGTTCTACTGGCTGAGTTTTACTGGTTAAGTTTTACTGGTTGAGTTTTACTGGTTGAGTTTTACTGGTTGAATTTTACTAGTTAAGTTTTACTGGTTGAGTTCTACTGGTTGGGTTTTACTGGCTGAGTTCTACTGGTTGAGTCTCACTGGCCGAGTTTTACTGACTGGGTTCTACTGGCTGGGTTCTACTGGCTGAGTTCTACTGGTGGAGTTCTACTGGTGGAGTTCTACTGGCTGGGTTCTACTGGCTGAGTTCTACTGGTGGAGTTCTACTGGTTGAGTTCTACTGGTTGCGTTCTACTGGTGGAGTTCTACTGGCTGAGTTCTACTGGCTGAGTTCTACTGGCTGCGTTCTACTGGTTGAGTATCACTGGCCGAGTTTTACTGACTGCGTTCTACTGGCTGGGTTCTACTGGCTGAGTTCTACTGGTGGAGTTCTACTGGTTGAGTTCTACTGGCTGCGTTCTACTGGTGGAGTTCTACTGGTTGAGTTCTACTGGCTGAGTTCTACTGGTGGAGTTCTACTGGCTGAGTTCTACTGGCTGAGTTCTACTGGTGGAGTTTTACTGACTGCGTTCTACTGGCTGAGTTCTACTGGTGGAGTTCTACTGGTTGAGTTCTACTGGCTGCGTTCTACTGGTTGAGTATCACTGGCCGAGTTTTACTGACTGCGTTCTACTGGCTGGGTTCTACTGGCTGAGTTCTACTGGTGGAGTTCTACTGGTTGAGTTCTACTGGCTGCGTTCTACTGGTGGAGTTCTACTGGTTGAGTTCTACTGGCTGAGTTCTACTGGTGGAGTTCTACTGGCTGAGTTCTACTGGCTGAGTTCTACTGGTGGAGTTTTACTGACTGCGTTCTACTGGCTGAGTTCTACTGGTGGAGTTCTACTGGTTGAGTTCTACTGGCTGCGTTCTACTGGTTGAGTATCACTGGCCGAGTTTTACTGACTGCGTTCTACTGGCTGGGTTCTACTGGCTGAGTTCTACTGGTGGAGTTCTACTGGTTGAGTTCTACTGGCTGCGTTCTACTGGTGGAGTTCTACTGGTTGAGTTCTACTGGCTGAGTTCTACTGGTGGAGTTCTACTGGCTGAGTTCTACTGGCTGAGTTCTACTGGTAGAGTTCTACTGGCTGAGTTCTACTGGCTGAGTTCTACTGGTGGAGTTCTACTGGTTGAGTTCTACTGGCTGAGTTCTACTGGTGGAGTTCTACTGGCTGAGTTCTACTGGCTGAGTTCTACTGGTGGAGTTCTACTGGTGGAGTTCTACTGGCTGAGTTCTACTGGTGGAGTTCTACTGGCTGAGTTCTACTGGTGGAGTTTTACTGGCTGAGTTCTACTGGCTGAGTTCTACTGGTGGAGTTCTACTGGCTGAGTTCTACTGGCTGAGTTCTACTGGTGGAGTTCTACTGGCTGAGTTCTACTGGCTGAGTTCTACTGGTGGAGTTCTACTGGCTGAGTTCTACTGGTGGAGTTCTACTGGCTGAGTTCTACTGGTGGAGTTCTACTGGCTGAGTTCTACTGGCTGAGTTCTACTGGCTGAGTTCTACTGGTGGAGTTCTACTGGCTGAGTTCTACTGGTGGAGTTCTACTGGCTGAGTTCTACTGGTGGAGTTCTACTGGCTGAGTTCTACTGGTGGAGTTCTACCGAAGTAAATGGAGAAATAGAACTTTGGCTGTTTGACATCAGACATGTAAATGAGAAGAAAACGGTTTAAAACGTATAAAACACGTTTGGTTGCAGACAAGCAGGAGGACTCGGCCTTTACCTGGACTCTGGGACACCTGTCTCACCTCACAAGGACAGACAGAAACACGGAGGACAGACTTCCCAGCGCGTGCACGTCAGCGTGTCCTTCTGGAGTCTTCTCCTCCTCCTGATTCATCAGTTTATTTATTTCCTCCTTTATTCCGTCCGTTTCTCCTCTTCATCTGTAACGTTCACAGTGGAGGAGGAGGAGGAGGAGGAGGAGGACGAATTGATTAGTTTGTTCTCCTTCTTCCACTTCATCCTCCGGTTCTGGAACCAGATCTTGATCTGCCGCTCCGTCAGGCAGAGCGCGTGCGCGATCTCGATGCGCCGCCGCCGCGTGAGGTACCGGTTGAAGTGGAACTCCTTCTCCAGCTCCAGGGTCTGGTAGCGCGTGTACGTCTGCCGCCCGCGCCGCCCGGGGCTGCCGAAGGTCCCTGAGGACAGGAGGACAGGAGAGGGACAAAAGTTACACCAGAAAAACTCTTTTCTCTTCTTTTGTCTTTTCTTTTCTTTTTTCTTTTCTATTATTTACTTTATCTTTTCCTTTCTATTCTTTCTTCCTTTTTTTCTTTTTCTTTCTTTCTTCATTAATATTCTTTTCTTTTGTCTTTTCTTTTCTACAGATCTGACTGGTTCTTTTGTAACCCGGAAGATTATAATAATAATAATAATAATAATAATAATAATAATAATAATAATAATAATAATAATAATAATAATAATAATAATAATAATAATGATGATAATAATAATAATAATAATAATACTACTACTACTACTAATAATAATAATAATAATAATAATAATACTACTACTAATAATAATAATAATGATGATAATAATAATAATAATAATAATAATAATAATAATAATAATAATACTACTACTACTAATAATAATAATAATAATAATAGCCTGTTTTTGCTGATGGAAATCTGTGTATTATTCCAGCTTCTCGTGTTTCTGCATCGATCTGAGACACTGATGCGGGATGGAGGAGCGCGCTGCTGTTTCATGACTCTAGCTGTTAATAATATGAATGAATATAATTCCCAAAGTAAAATATTGACAAATACTGTAAGTTTATGTCAGGTCAGTGTTCATATCTCCAGCTTAGTTTGTCTGTTTGTGGCAGATGTTTCAGTCTGCATGAAGCTCATCTGTCTGACTGTAGAGTATTTCTGCTCCATGCACCATGACTCCCTTCTCTGCACCTCCTTCTGATCTGCTTTATAAAACAGTTTAGATATAACAGGTCTAGAGAATCCGGTTTGATTTCCTCTTTTGGTTTAATTCGGTGTAAGCAGTAAAACTGGTCTAACATGGGGGAACAGAAAGAGGTTATCTCCATGTGACATTAGATACTGTAAGTCTGGCGTGGACGTGGTGAGAAGGCCTGAACACGGAGATGACCCCGTTAACGCGCTGCATCTAGGAAACCATGAAATCACTTAGTAGCAAATACAGAAGAAGAATCTGTGATGTTTTCTAGTAAAAGAAATTAATTTTCCTAAAAACTATCAGGAAGACGTTTTAATGCAGACTGAAGAGACTTTAAAGTGTCTTTAGAAACGGAAACAGTCCCGCTTTGAGTCTGCAGTGTTTTTATTTTATTCCTCTCAACGTGTTTCTGTCTGAATGAACTAACTGTCTTTCCTCCAACTTTTCCAGGCAGCAGCTCTGCTCCAGTTACAGCAGCTTGAACCCAAACAGAGCTGCTTTATGGCGGACAATAAACAGCCACGGTGTCTGCTGACGGTCCGACAAACGGGGCCATAAAGCTGCTGCAGGAGGAGCAAACAGCTGACAGCGCCAAGCAGGACGCGGCTTTTTATGAAGGGGCCATAAAACATGCAAGTCAGAGAGAGAGGAGAGGAGCACACCCACCGTTGCACGCGTTCATCCTCTGCATCCACGGGTAAATTGGCGTGGACGCCGCCTGCTTGTCATCCATCGTGTCACCGTACAGTCCCTTCCCACCGAGACCAGTGACGTCCAGTTTGCGGTGGATCCCGTCCTGGCTGAGCGCGAGCTGCTGTTCCTCCAGGCTGCACGGGTGTTCCTTGTCCCGGTACAGGTTGGAGGCTGCCGCAGCGGCGGCCGCTGCCGCCGTGGCGTAGTCGCACGCGGCAGCTCCCGCCGGTGGCCGCGGTGACCCCCGGTGGCCGCCGTACGTCCCGGTCCCAGTCTGCTGGTAGTAAGAGGACACGGGGTAGGACTTGTCCTGGTGCACACCGCCCCCGCTCGCGCTGTACGCCACGGCAGGGTAGTGTCTGAGGGGGTGGTCGGCATATCCCGGGGAATAAAGCGAGATCTGACCCAGGAACGGCTCCGCCGCCGCCGCCTGCCCGCTGCCGCCCGCTCCCGTTAACACCGGAAAGGACGAGTTCACGAAATACGAACTCATTGGTAGGAAGCTGGGAGAGGAGAGGAAGAAGGAGAAGAGGAGAGGGGAGAAAAGGAGGGCACGGAGCGGAGCCAACAACACGGCTGAGGCGGTGAAGGAGGAGGAGGAGGAGGAGGAGGAGGAGACAGAGGTAACGGCGGCGGCTCGCGGTCCTCCTTCCTGCTGCACGTTATGATTTGTTGTGTTTTATAGCCGACAGACTGACGGGCTGCTGCTATCACTTAGTTTATCTCAGATTGGGAGGAGGGGGAGGAGGGCGAAGGGGTGAGGAGGAAGGGGGGTGTCAGCGTGGCTGCGTGCCAGTGTGTGTGTGTGTGTGTGTGTGTGTTTGTGAGGAAGACCAGCTGACCACAGACTGACCAATGGGATGCATCGGTGCCTGGCAAGAGTTGCTCCCCTTTTCCTTTCGTTGGTGGGAGGAAGAAAAGGAGGAAGAGGAGGAGGAGGAGGAGGAGGAGCCCCCCCCGCTCCTTCCTCCATCCACTGCTCCTGTCCTCCTCCTCTAATTGTCCCTCCATCTCTGTTTTTAATCTCCCCCCGGTTCCCGGTGATGTTCACGGCGCGTTAAATTGATTCTCTCTCCTTCTGTGTCGGCCCTCATTTGTTGTCGTTCTCATAAAACCCACTGCGCGCACGCGCATACGATTCCCCTCTGTGTGTGTGTGTGTGTGTGTGTGTGTGTCGGGGGGAGCCCGAGGCAACTGTTTATATATTCTCAGCTCCTTCCAGATAATAGCCTGCACCGATCACACTGAAATGAAAGTAGAACGGCGCGCGCGCTCAGGTATGTATGACTGTATCCGCGTGCATGTGAGTTTCCTAACGGCCTCTAATGCAGACTTTGCTCTCCTGTTATTAAGATGTTCACATATTTGCGTTTGGTGGCTGATATTTGGTCAGCAGGTTGATTTATGCCCACATTAGTGTGTGTGTGTGTGTGTGTGTGTGTGTGCTTCCATTCCAACAGGACCTGATGATGTGATCCGCGGGGGACCTGCAGGACCCTGCCCCTGCTCCCCTGTTTGGTTTTAATACTGAACTCCAGTTTTCTTGGTTTAATCTGCGCCATTTCCATCCGCTCTGACACTGATTAGGCTGAAATGTAGAAGGGAAATAAGAAAAGAAACAGTCCCTTAGGCTCCCATTTTTCCCCCTCTGCCCCTGACACTGATTAGGCCTGCAGACGCACGCGGACACGTATTCATGTGAGTTATAGCTCAGATAAGACCACGAGCAGAAAAAGAAAAAAGCTCCTGATTGAGGAGAATAAACGTCAAATAAACATAGAAACAGGAACAATAAATAAGCACTTGTGAATAAAAGAGAACACATGGCCTAAAAGTAGGCTGAGATGAAACTTCTGATATTTACATTAGAAACGTTAAGATTTGTTATTGATGTTTTTTTTACTCTGCATATAAATATTTCTATAAGTAAGAAGCAGAAAAGCTGGAATGAAAGGCAGGAGGAAAGTTCAGCTCCAAACGGACCAGACTGCGTGTTGCTGAGGTTGTAAACTAAGCGCAGCCATAAATAAGTCTTCCTCTGCCTTTGTTTCAGGAGCCACAGGCTCTGACTTGTCCGCAGAGCCAAACTAGCGACAGTCCGACTGATAAATCGACACAAAGACTCTATTTTTCCTTTTCCTTCTGCCTTCCTCGCAGCGCGCTCCCGTCTCCTCTGCGCTGCGGACAGAAACTGAACTTTAGTGTTAGATGGAGCTTCAGGTTGTCCACAAGGGTTGGTTCTATCTGTTTTTAACTTTAGTTTTAAAGAAGCAGCCCCCACCCGGCCCACCCTGGCCTCCCCCCGGCAGGACGCCGTGTTTCCTCCCCGCTTTGTGGGAACGGGAAGCAGCGGAACTGTTGGAGCTGACTGCGGTGTAATCATTGATGAGCAGCAACACCGTGAACAGGACGGGAGGCCTGCAGGCTGGGACACACACAGCACGGTAATACTATTATTATATACATACATACATACATACATACATATATATATATACGTATATATATATATATATATATATATATATATATATATATATATATATATATATATATATATATATATATATATATATATATATATATATATATATATATATATACAGGCCCGCATTAAGGCCTCTTAACGTGATTGCAGCTTATGGGATCACAGCGACCTGGAAGCTGGACCGAAGACGCGCTCATGTGGATCCAGGTTGTGTGTCTGTTATTAACGGGGTGTCATGTTTTAAATTACACAAGCTCTTAAGTAAGTTAGCAAACATTTCCTTGATTATCAGGAAGAGAAAAGAAAACCAGGAGCAACATTGGACAGAACTAGAACCATCTGATTATTAGTTTAAATCTCATTATCATCATTTTAATAGAAATAAAAACTACAATTTGGCTCCGTGGTTGTGAGAACAGCACGTGACTGTAGGTGATGTGCTGGTGGTTGTGTGTGTCTGCAGGTGGGAACCAGGACGCAGCAAGGCGGGAAAGGAGATGAGAACCCGGAACCAGAACCAGGAGCAGAAGCGGACTGGTCCCAGTCACAATGAGAGAAAGTAAGGAGGGGTACACCAAGAGGCGTTCAGGGACCTTTTTATTTTTCTCAAGTCTGTCAGGTGCAGATGGAGACAGAGACCTGCCTCCAAACTATATTATTATTATTATTATTAGTAGTATAATAATAATAATAATAATAATAATAATAATAATAATAATAATAATAATTATTATTATTATTATTATTATTATTATTATTGGTAGTAGTATTAGTTGCAGTATTAGTTGCAATGGAAATAGTAACCCCCGTGGGGAACAGTCTGGTGAACTGCAGGTCCACGTGGGACAGAAGGGTTTGGGAAGGAGTCTCTGTAGGTCTCCCAGGCCTTTCTGTTGCCAACCTGATCATTTCGCTGCTCTCCAGGTACTTTTCAGGAGGATATGAATGTTAATCCGGCTTTATTGGCCCGCAGTAAATCAGCTCTTGGTGGCTGAACGAGCCGCAGAGTAAACATGTGAGAGGAACTCCAGGAATGTGAGAAACTTCAGAGATGATCGCCAATTAAAGCTGGAGGAGTCGGACTGCTGCTTTATGGCTTTATGGCTCCTCTTCGCCTTCCGCGTGCGCCAGCGCGCGTGTTTGTGTGCGTGTGTGCTACAAACAGAGAAATCGGAACTTTTATGGTTTTATGACTCTTTATGACGCTGTGTAAAGTGGAGAAATGAAAACCAGACCTGCTCGCGCAGCAGATGGACAAATGTTCTGCTCTCCACGAGGAATGCGCGCGAGACCAGCACAGTTTCAGTGTGGTCAACAACAAGCACTGCCTTTCTTATTAGAGGTTAATAATAAACCAGGTAAATTTAGCTGAAGTCACTTTGCACTAATAAATGATACTATTTCTTTATTTATCATTTAAAAGGAAATTTAATTTTAAAAAAAACAACCAAAACCTTAAATTATTATTATTCGTAGTAGTAGTTTTACTACTTATAACGTCAATAATAACTTGATCAATAATAATAATAATAATAATAATAATAATAATAATAATAATAATAATAATAATAACAATAATGTTTTATTATTATTATTACAGGCTTTAATTAATATAAAACATTGTTTATTTCGGTCCAAAAATAATTTGAAAAATAAGGAAGATTCTGTTTCATTCTTTAAAAGTAGATATATACTAGATAAATATACTTTTAGTGTGAGTGGAAATGTCTGTTTCATTTTACTAAAAAAAAAACAAAAAACAAAAAACAAAAAAAAACAGGAAACAGAAAAAAATTAATAAACGAGTTTTAAAAATTACAAAATAATTAAAAATTTAGAAAAGACAGAACTCTTTTCTTTAGTATGCATCGCTTTAAATGTGTGTTAGGAAGAAATGTGTGTGTTAGCGTGTTTACACGCGCGCGCTGACCTGTCCCGCACGAGTTAATGACAAACTTCCAGAAACTGCCCAACTAGAACTTTTCTGGTTTAATGCATTCGTCGTTTCCAGGCAGTGTGAGGCACCTGACTGACCCGTCCTGAGCTCCTGGTCCGGGTCACTTCACTGGTGGATCACCGGCTGGAACGTTCCGTGGGCGCGTGAAGGTCCACGCACGTTAAAGATTAACGGGGCCGTCAATGCAGCATCACAGGCAGCGTGAAACATGGCCGAAAACATCTCTACTGGAAGCATGAAACGCCGGGCACGCGGGTTAAGCTCAGCAAATAATAATAATAATAATAATAATAATAATAATAATAATAATAATAATAATAATAATAGTAAAAGTGAAGAAGAAGAAAAGTTAACATCTCATTGTAAACTTGTTTGTAAAACATAGAAAGCCTGAAAAGCATTTTAAAATAAATAAACAAAGGAATTGTAGTTTTATTTATCTTTAAACTCGCCGGGAGTCACGTGACCCTGGACGTGAATCATAAATCAGTGGAAAAAAATCTTAATAACAGCAACAATCAGCTAAATAAAGGCATAAACACATCGATCATGTCCTTCATCCTGGTGAAAAGGCCACTTCCTCAGCTGTAATCCAGACACTTGGCAGCTGGATAAGAAGTGGGGGGTTTCCCTCTGACCCACGCACACTGAAATCTCACCGAAGCAGACACAATGAGAGGAGTGTGAGTGGATTTTTAACGCGACGTGAGAATCAGATGATTTTACAGCTTCATGGCGTCCTTCACCCTCCTCCTCCTCACAACAACCTTCCCAGCCACTTCACATGCGCGCGCCTGCATACATGACGTCACAGGACATCCCACGAGACAGCCTTTTGAGGTTCACTCTGACCACTACCAGTCCAGCCTCGTCCCTCTGTCCCAGTTGTCCCAGTTAGACCAGGTTGTGGCCCAACACAGCCGCAGATCTGAGGTCAGGTCTGGTTGGTCGGTGGTTGCAACGCGCACAGTAACAGAGAAAAGGCCACTTATAGGCTCGCGTGCACGCAAATGCACGTGTGCAAATGCAAAAAGCTCGTGCACAAGGTCTTTCCTTACAATGGCTGGTTGTCAACAAGCAGTGTTGGCCGATCAGTGGAATTTTCACATCCTGAGCCTCTGTGTCCTACGCACGCGCGCAGGAGCAGCGTGCTCCCGGCTCTCCGCCCTGCAACAGCAGTCAGAGAGAAAGAGAAACGCAAATAATCTCATCATGTATCCTTCTCTTGTTGTTCATATGAAGCATGGAGAGAAATCAGATGGATTCTTTTGAGAGAAATAAAACTAAAATCTTCAGTGCCGGAAAGTGTCGCTAGATGTCGCCACAGCGTCTGGTTGCAGCAGGATGCAGATCTGCAGCAGCTCGTCTGTCAGTCTGCAGAGCCATTCCTCACATAGCTTCTCTTCTGCCAGAAAACTCCAGTCCGAACTTCATGTCCTCTGCGGGTGTGTTTTCATCATCATTTCCACAGCGCCGTGAACACTCAGGTGGAAGTGGAGGTTTCTGTGAGGACTTCAGTTTGCTTGATTATATTTCAGATTTATTACCACTATACACATTATTATGTTTTTTTGTTTGCTTGTTTTCTTGTTTTTTTTATGAAAATAAAATAGTTAACTTAACTCGGACTTTGTGATTGTTTATGTCCACACAGCTTAAACGGAATAAATAATAATGAGACACATCTGGAGACGGAACGCGCAGTTTGTTCTGTCAGGATCACGGATCATGTTCACATGATCACATCTTCAGGACAGAAACTACAGTCAGTCCCAAAGCAAAACGTGAAACAATTCTGCAAATTTAGTGTCCACATATTCTAAGAAAGAGCCATGAACAACAACAACAAGAAGAAAGTTATATAAACGGACACACACACACACACACACACACACACACACACACACGCACACACATTCCGAATGTGTATAATGTTAGGTACTTCACAAACACACACATACGCTTATATATATATATATATATATATATATATATATATATATATATATATATATATATATATATATATATATATATATATATATATAAACATATTAACATAGTTAATTAAGTTTAATAAATTATGAAACCTCTAATTAATTTTTGAATTACCTTGTATATGTATACACACACACACACACACACACACACACACACACACACACACACACACACACACATATATATATATATATATATATATATATATATATATATATATATATATATATATATATATATATATATATATATATATATAATAACATATTAACATAGTTAATTAAGTTTAATAAATCATGAAACCTCTAATTAATTTTTGAATTACCTTGTATATGTATATATATATACACACACACACACACACATATATATATATATATATATATATATATATATATATATATATATATATATATATATATATATATATATATATATATATATATATATACACACACACATATATATGTGTATATATATATATATATATATATATATATATATATATATATATATATATATATATATATATATATATATATATATATATATATATATATATATATATATGTAAATGTAAGTGTGTGTGTGTGTGTGAAGTATAAATTCCTGTAATAAATGTCAACATTTTCTTTCTCCTGCAGCTCCACACAGTTTTAACATTTCTTTGCGTTTTGGCTGAAAAAACGTCCAAATATAAATAATCTTAATTCATAACAACAAAAGAGAGATTTATGTGTCAATTTTCAGAATACACACTGATATAATGATCAATAAGACCATAAGAAGATTTTCAGCTTCAATAAATAATCGTGTGTGTGTGTGTGTGTGTGTGTGTGTGTGTGTGTGTGTGTGTGTGTGTGATGAAGAGGATTCCTCTGAGCTGTTTGATATTTGAGACTGTTTGGAAACCAGAGAGAAGTTTGGGACTGAGATGGAGAAAGATCTGCAGATGTGTGTGTAGATGTTGGGAGGAAAAACAGGCCAGCTCCCCCAGGGAGGAAATGTGGAGGGGGGGGGGGCACGAGCCATAAAACTGGACTGGACAGACGGACACAACATTCCTGGACACACTGGATGTGAGACAGTCAGAGGGAAAACCAGAACCCAGAGGGGTGTGAACACCAGCAGAGCAGAGAAGCCCGCTGCTGGACACACCAGCTGCTCATGTGTCGGCAAGTCCTGCACCAAGCCGGAACACCTGACCCAACAGCAAGCAGACCCACTGCCGAACCTGACCCGTTCTTATTTCCTCTTCTTCTGATCAGCATCATCAGACCATCTGTAAACATGCCAGGCAGGTTTCAGGTGAACATCTGAGTTCATTCCTGGATTTATAACAAGTAAAGAAGAAGAAGAAGAAGAAGAAGCTTCTCCTCGTTTCATCAGCCCAACCTGAGCAGGACCCCCCCACTCAGCTGCACGTGACGTGGGTCACATAAAGCTCTGCAGATATTTTTAGTTCTTATTTTATCTCATTATTTGCTTTGTTTTTGTTTTTATTTGCGTGCAACAGCGCGCACGCCAGCCATGGAAAGGTGCATGAATGCGTCCTACCGTCTGTCGGTAATCCACCTGGAGCCAAACACACCCGCAGCTCCTGTCTGCGTCCCGCCACGGCCAGCCACGCAGCTCGGGACGCGTGGATCACTGGGCTGGGAGGAGGTGGGAGGAAAGATGGAGAAGAATGGCAGATCTCCTGCTACCAAGACGCAGCTGTCATCCTCATGGTCTCCTCTGTCATCAGGCTTCACATCAACATCCTCGCGGTGACAAGAGACACCAAACAGTAAAAAGTCAAATCAGGAGATCTGCGGGAAGGTTCCGCGTCACGCAGGATCTTATCTCTGCCTCATCACGGCGGAACTGTCCCCAACCTGGTCCGTCTTCAGCGCAGCAAGAAGAGGAGGAGGGAGGCGGGCTGCCAGCCTCCCCTTCGGCCACTGATCCCAGCCTCAATGTTCTCATTTCCACCCAAACCCTCGCCTCCTCTCCGCGCCCGGAGCCCGCGCGGCGCCTCGCGCGCCGGCGTGGAGCAGGAGTCAGCAGGAGTGGAGGAGGCTGCTCGGGCCGGAGAGGAGTGCAGCAGCAATATAGCCACTTGGGAAATCATAAAAAGTTCATGTTCACGTTAAGCGCGTCCACATGACCAGCCCATCGTCCAATCCCCACGCGCGGCCTCTCATAAACTTCCATCACAAAGTTGTAAATTTTCATAAAACAACAAGGAATTTATTGCATTTCTTCACAGAGTGCTGTTGGAGGGGAGTTGCTCCATGTCTTTCACTCATTCTGCCCGCCGCCATTTTCTTCTTCCAGCCGATTGTCCCGATTTAAACAACAACAAGCGCGCACAGGCGCATGCACGCGCCCTACAACAGACATACAGCCCTGCTTCCTTATCATTCCTTATCATCTGATTTAATACATACATACAAACATATACATACACACACAGATACATATATATATATATATATATATATATATATATATATATATATATATATATATATATATATATATATATATATATATATATATATATATATACATAACTAAACATTTTTTTTTATTTAAAATACATTTAAAAACGTGGTTTTGAATAGTTTAGTTGATGCAGAGATTGTGACCAAAAATTGATCATCTTGTCGACATTATTTCATACATTTCATCATAATGAGCAAATATCAGATCTTTGGTTTGTTCCGGAAGGTTCCAGGCTTTTAATGAAAGACTCCGACATAATGTCTGCCTTGCTACCTGGCTGAGAGGGTTGGTGACTAGTATAACAGTATTTTAAAAAATAATACCCAAACAGCTTGTTTAATATGTTTTTCCTCATTTTGATGTTTTATTTTTGGGCATCAGAGTAAATAAAACAAAATTATACCGTTTTCCAGTCGCCATTAGACTTGTGATACAGTAAGTAGAAGGTAGATTAGAGAACAATGGGGATGTCCAGACACACAGGCATGGTGTGAGTGTTGAAGCAGACTGACACAAGATGCATACTGAAGCTTTCGCATTGCGGCAGTTTTAATGTCCTGCAGGCCTGGAGCTGCGCTCTGCTCGGAAACGCTGCAACATTTCAAGACTTGGAGCTTGTTTATTCATCTGGTTTTATTTATGAATCCAAATACACCACAATGCAAAATGAGAGAACGTCCTAAATAACCTGGAGAAGACAAAAGATTGTGGAAATATGAAGGTTTACTCCTTCTGAGACCCAACATCGAGTCTTTTCATGCTTTCTTTTGTTTTTGTTCATGAAAATAGACATGAAAAGAAATAAAAATGCAATCTCATATGCAGAACAACAGAATGTTTCTGGTTAAATATTTCAAATAAACTTTGCTGATCTTTAAAAATCTCTGAGATATAAAAACCAACTGATCTGAAAAGCTACATTTTATTATTCTCAGGCTAAAAACTATTTTATTCCACATTACCAAGCATCCGCAGTGAAAAAGTCACACATTTAGTCCTCAACCCAGATACATTTAGAAAGCGTGTAAATGTTGACTGACCCACGCAGGACTTTGCAAAGCCGTCCAGTCTCCCGTGGAGGAGGACCGGATCCGAAACTTCCTCCTTGGAAAGATTCCGAGTTAAACATTAACTGAAGCAGCTCAGAGGAGAACAGAGCCTCCAGATACTGCTTTCATTGTCACATGTGTAGCTTTTATCTGGCTTTCCGGCCTTCTCGGGCAATAAAGTCTGTGGAACCTTCCTCAACCCCCCCCCCCACGCAGCGACGTGGTGGCGTGGCGTGGTTTCCACAGACCAGTGCTAACAGGCCAGCCTGATTACACTCCCAAATGGGTTTTTTCAGAACATTTCTTCCTCCTCTCAGTTATCTTCACATCCAGCTTTTTATTTTATTGCTTTTGGATTAAATGAACAAGAAGACACTGAACCAGACCTGAACTGGAACTGGATCCTGGACCAGAAACGGACTGGGAACCGGACTCTGCCTCCACATCGCGCTTTTATAGTCATGCTCTCAGATCACTGACATGCTACACTTAGCTGTTCACACACCAGCTCATCCAGCAGCTATCAGGTCTGTCTGCCTGGCAGCTGCATCCATGGCCGGACAGGCTGAGGACGACACTGTAGAACTGGTACTGGTACTGGTTGGTAAAGACGACCTTCCTCTGGAGCTACAGGCCCAGCATCAGGTTCCTCCTGCTCGGATAAACCCACAAATGGTGCCGGACAGGTTTTCCTGGGACCAGAAAACGGAACGCCAGAACTCTGAGAATCTTTATGAAAACTAAAACAGAAAATCTGGATCAGTCATCCACACAAGTTCCGACTCCCTGTTTAAGTTTTGCCACAGCAGAGGATTATTTCTTTCATCATATATCCTTTTATTCAAAATGCTAAAGAAAAACATACTTTTATTTGTTCCGTTTATTTACCAAATTAAAAAAAGTAATTTTTGTGTTCAGACTCGGAGCCCAACTGAAGAGAAATGTTTATTTATTAATTCCATATAAACACCAGGGCCTCCATCCCCATGAAACCCTCTTCTAACAGTCTTTTATACAGTCTTTTTCCTATTTGGTATGTTAGAAATTAACAAAGTTTTTTTTTATGTGTCAGAATTATTATGCAGTTATGAGAAACATGTCTGTTGTGTCATTAAAAAATTCATATATTGATTAAATCATATTATTTTTGGAGGATGGAGACATGAGACGGTTGTATCAGCGGATTAAAATGCTGAAAATGTATCTTCAAATGTCGTAAATTCCTACAGAACCTTAAACATTCATTTCCACCATTAACACATGAACACACGGAAGAAAGGCGATTAACATGAAGCACGTGAGGTCGATTTTCTGACTGCTTCTAAAACCCGCTGATAATAATAATAATGATAATAAAAAAAATAAATAATAATAATAATAATAATAATAATAATAATAATAATAATAATAATGATCACTTTAAAAATTAAATAATCAATAAATAAATAAATAATATCAGTAATAAAATAATAAAAACAATACCAATAATAATTAAAAACAATAACAACAACAATAGTAATAATAATAGTAATGATAATAATAATGATAATAATAATAATAATAATAATAATGATCACTTTAAAAATTAAATAATCAATAAATAAATAAATAATATCAGTAATAAAATAATAAAAACAATACCAATAATAATTAAAAACAATAACAACAACAATAGTAATAATAATAGTAATGATAATAATAATAATAATAATAATAATAATAATAATAATAATAATAATAATAATAATAATAATACAAAGAAGAATTATTAAAAACGCCCAACATATCTTTATGGTATAAACTCTAAAATCTTTATGGCACGTGAGCACAGACTTCTGCAAAGCCTTAGGGTCACTTACATGACAAAAACATGACAAAAAACCCCATCCAGTTACTTATTCCATACCAGCATATTCTTCAAGCTTATATCCATATCTTCCATCATCAGGAAATATTAATTCCCAGCTGGCATTCGACCGCCATTAAACGTTTAAATGTGGTTGAAATAATATCAGTTTATGAAAAAAAAAAAGTTGATTCAACGTCAAATCGACGCTAAACACAAAGTAGCTGAAGTAGTGTTGGTAACTCAGGAAATATCACCAGTTCCATGTTGTATGAATGAATGACGCTGGAAACGCACAAGACGATGCAAAACGCTTTCATAATTATTGAAGGAGTTTATTTTCTCTGATAGCAGCAATCTGGGTCTGCTGTTAGGATCTAACATCTACCAGGATATCTTTTTAGTGTGTTTGAATTGAGTCTGGACATTATCTGTAGAATTAGAGACTGTAATGAGTAAATTATCCCAATGACCCCACTGTAGAGAATCATTTCAAATGAACTGAATCCAGTCGGTGATCTGGATCTTCCCCAATATGTAATCACTTGGTCCTTCAACCATTGCTTACATAGCCTGAAGATTCAATCAAAATCCATTCATAACCTTTTGAGTTATGGAGTTAAGAAATGCCAATAGAAAGACAAACAGGAAAACAAATGTAAACTGGATTTGATCAAAACTTTACATTATAGGCAATTATACAGTATTTGTATTTCTGTATATCAATCCCACCAAATGCATATTCAAGCTATACTGATATTTAAATAATAATAATAATAATAATAATAATAATAATTATTATTATTATTATTATTATTATTATTATTATTATTATTATTATTATTATCATTATTATTACCTTCTTTAAGGCAAAATTAATCAATGATGTTGGTCTGTCTGCTTGTCTTTCTGTCTGTCTGTCTGTCTATCTGTCAGAAAAATAACTAAAGATGTAAAGTTATGGACAGATTTTGATTAAAAAAAATTTGGGGGAAATTTAAAAAATGGGATTAAGTCAGAATTATTACATTTTGAGAGTGATCAGGATCATCATCTGGAGCCATAAATCTTTAAAATGATTCTTTGCTTTAGAAGATTAAATTGTTTTGTAATCAGAGCTTCTAATTCAACATGGTAATGCAATCATGGAAAAAAAGAAAAAAAACCCCCAATACAATGGATGAGCCGGTTGCTACGTAGACAGGTAGGCAGGTAGGTGGGTACAGACAGGTAGTTAGGTAGGTAGGTAGGTAGGCAGGTATAGGTAAGTATTGGCAGGTAGGTGGGTCTGTGGGTGGGTAGGTAGGTAGGTATGTATAGACAGGTATATGCAGGTAGGGTTAGGTAGGTAGGTAGGAAGGTATAGGCAGGTATAAGCAGGTAGGTAGGTAGGTAGGTAGGAAGGTATAGGCAGGTATAAGCAGGTAGGTAGGTAGGTAGGTAGGTAGGAAGGTATAGGCAGGTATAAGCAGGTAGGTAGGTAGGTAGGTAGGAAGGTATAGGCAGGTATAAGCAGGTAGGTAGGTAGGTAGGTAGGAAGGTATAGGCAGGTATAAGCAGGTAGGTAGGTAGGTAGGTAGGAAGGTATAGGCAGGTATAAGCAGGTAGGTAGGTAGGTAGGAAGGTATAGGCAGGTATAAGCAGGTAGGTAGGTAGGTAGGTAGGAAGGTATAGGCAGGTATAAGCAGGTAGGTAGGTAGGTAGGTAGGTAGGAAGGTATAGGCAGGTATAAGCAGGTAGGTAGGTAGGTAGGTAGGTAGGAAGGTATAGGCAGGTATAAGCAGGTAGGTAGGTAGGTAGGTAGGTAGGAAGGTATAGGCAGGTATAAGCAGGTAGGTAGGTAGGTAGGTAGGAAGGTATAGGCAGGTATAAGCAGGTAGGTAGGTGGGTAGGTAGGTAGGTAGGCAGGTAGATTTTTCTGCAGAACACCTCTGGAGGTGGCAGGTCTCTGGTAGTAGCTGCTGGGGTCTCCGCAGCAAATCAAGCTGACCAAACTGCCTGGACAACATCATGTTGTTACAACAGTTGCTCACTAGGGGTCAATATTTCCTGTTATGGCCACTGATCAAGAAAAAGAAGAAGAAGGAATCAAGCCTTCTGGTACAGAAAGAAGCACGACTAGAAACTTGGTGCACAGGTGCCTCATGGACCAAAAGCAGCCGTGAGACACTGCCAAACCTAAAACACTTGGAATAATCTCGCCATTGGAACAAGTGGATCATGAGGCATGCAAATCAACTCCTGACTGCAGCATCAGCCAGTGGCTTATCTACTAGGCCTGGTTTATACAACAAAATGGTTCCATGCCATGTTTTCCTTTGTGTATTTGCAAAGAAAATGTCAAAAGTGCATTTCAACCGCAATGAAACACAGTAATCTGCAGACAGTGGAAGACACGTTCCAGGTTCAGCATTGTTTTTGTGCTTCTCGACGGTTAATCAGAGTCTGAGTGGCCAAGTGCAAGATGAGGTGAAAGATGTCACCACTGGCCAAAGATTCTCATTCCAGTTTACACTGACAGAACTCAGCTTGCACTGCAAGTAAGACCATTGTAAGATCTTTGCAGTTTTATCCACCCACAGGCCAGTTCCGTCCTGCAGAACCGTATTGGGGCTAACAGATACTGCCGTATAAACACATCTTCAAAAGAAGATCAAACACAATTACATTTTCATATTCACATCTCTGGTTGATTTCTGCAGAGACAAGCTAATAACTCCACTACCTTCCTTTGCCCATACGGTTTCTATTGAGGTGCACTTTCCTTGGACTTTAGGGGCCGTGCTCACTAACCGATACATGGGGGTGGACAAACAGAGATCGCTGTCTCCCTCATGTCGGCTGCTGCACATCTCCTCATTACTTTCTGCAACAGTGGCAAAAGTTGTCGCAGAATCTGCCTCAAATATTACCTGCACCAGTCGATATTGTGGGATTTATTATTTCTGTAGTTTAATAAAGGGACTATTGCGGAGAGGGAAGGGGAAAAGCGTCTCTGCCTCGACCACTACATGGCAACACCTGCGTCCAACTGGACTCCCACCAGTCTGACCAGCACTAATGATGTCTCTACTGTTTGATTTCTTGCTTGTGTTGTTCTCACTCTCAGACGTATGTCGCTTTGGATAAAGGTGTCTGCTAAATGACCCTAGATTAGACTAGACTAGACTAGAATAGAATAGAATAGAATGGACCAGAATAGAATAGACTAGACTAGACTAGACTAGACTAGAATAGAATAGAATAGAATAGAATAGAATAGAATAGACTAGAATAGAATAGAATAGAATAGAATGGACCAGAATAGAATAGAATAGACTAGACTAGACTAGACTAGACTAGAATAGAATAGAATAGAATAGAATAGAATAGAAAGTACATCTGCTTTTAACCCTTTCTTTTTTCACTTTTACATTTTGTTGTATCCTTTTCCTGCAAAAAAAAAAAACCAAAACAACAAAAACATCCAGCTGTAACAGACATATTTGTCATGTCTTCCTACCATGACATAGATCTTGCAACACTTAACTCATTCATTCATTCATTTTCTGAATTATTCCAATTCAGGGTCGCGGGGAAGCTGGAGCCTATCCCAGCTGGCTTTGGGCGACAGGCAGGGTACACCCTGGACAGCTCACCAGTCCATCGCAGGGCCACTTTACTATAAACTACAAATGTGTTCTAATTTGTCATGTATGGACACCTGCTGAGGCTCCCTCTGTTCAGCATCGGTACCCCCAATGTCGTGTTTTCACTGAATTCTGTAGAGTTTCCTAAAAGTTGGTAACTGAGAAGAACATGGAGGAGCAACCTGTTCCCACATTTTGAAAGTGTTTTGATCGCGTCACAACTGATGTATTTGTACATTTTTCACTTTTTCATTCTCTGAATTCAGTTCTAAGATACTTTGTCTGGCTCGTCTGAACAACCTGTCTTCACAGAAATGTGTGAAATAACCACGAGGTCTCGGCATGTTCTCCAAAACACAGATATCAAGTGAGGTAAGACAATGCTGGAGCTTTATCATGGTGTTTGTTCAACTTTTCTGGTTCTGGAACAACAAAAATAAAGGCAGAAGTTGTGTTTTCTAACGAAGAAAAAATGTTTTTAAAGTTTGTATCATATGTTCACTAAATTAAATCTGGGCAGGCTGCTCCCACAAACGGTGCCTTTGATTTTTAAACCAAAAATAACTTGCAGACATTCACATCCTATGATAAATCAACACTGAATTGTCTCTCTTGAATTGTCTGTTATTTTTCTGGTTCAAAAGCAACAACAAAAAGACAGAAAGTGCAGAAAAATGATTGTAATATCTTTAAAATAATTTCACTGATTTATTTAGTATTTTATTTTTGCACTCAACCTAACATAATTCTAAGTGTGCAGAAGTTTTTATTTATTTTACATCCTGATAATATTTTGAATGAAACCTAAAATGTTTTATTTACAATATTCAAAAGATCATTTTAGCTTCCTATTATCAATGTACTTATATTGGTAAAAACAAGTATAACAGTTTTGTGTACAAACATTTAGGCATCTGCATTGAAGCCCATTCGTATGGGACAGTGGGCCATTATCACCTTTCTACATTCTACAGACTTCAAATCCTCAAAAATGATGTAAAATCAGGAGATTTAAACTATAATCTGTGGTGGTGGTGTGGGGTTGGTCTTCAGGAGCCTTGGCCCTTTACTTCCAGTGAAAGGAACTCTGAACATGTCGGGTACAAGCTCATGGTTGACGCCATGGTGTGGCTGCTTTGTGTCTGCAATTTGACTTCATTGAGGTTTTATCTGCTTAAGTGAAGGATAAAATTAAATCTCATGGCTGATAGTTGAACTGCTACAGCTTTTAACTTTTCCATCCACGTGCATTGTTTTCCTGCAGTTTTATTACAGAAAGTTGCATGTATTGGTTTCCATGGGAACCTTGAAAGTGATATCTATCCTGGTTTCCTTGTAACATGGAAACCATGATAGTTTTGACAGAATGTGATCATTTAACTGATGTAACTTACTGTATGTTGATTTAAAAGTTCACAGGTTGGTTAAAAGTGCAGAATTTAGCTTCTCCATCCAAACCTTGACCTTGGCTGGTCGAATGTAGAAAAACTTATTCATGCAAGTTTTACTTATGCTACCTGTAGGACCAATGCTGGGGGTGTGAAATATATTCATGAACAAGAAACAGAAATGATCAATTCTGTTATTTTAAATAAACTCATTCATGGGTAAAACTTTGGAAGGATCAGGTTAGTCCTGATATGTTTATAACAGAACTTCTATGTGGCTCGAAGCCTGTTTTACTGGCAAAATGAAAAAAAAATCATGTTACAAAAAAAAAAAAAAAAACCATCTTTAAAAAGCCTTAAATTCCTCCCTTCATAAAGCAGGACGTTTGAGTATCTGAAAGTAAACTCCCACAGAGCTTTGTGTCCTCAGGGCCCAGTCACTGAAGTCTGCTGTCACAGACATCCGCTTTGACCATCAGGAACATGAAAGTAAAGGTCATAAATAAAAGATAAACTAACCCTCAAAGTGATGGCAAGTTTTTGTTTGGTGGGATGATCATCTGTGGAACCGGGAAAAGAAGGACACAGCAGCTGGGAGCTCCTGAGTACTTCAGCAAATAGGAAGCTTCGACAAGCACCGTGTGTTCGTTTCATTTTCAGACAGGTCAGAAAAACGCTCCATCCTTCTCTGCACTCCTGGTGTCCTTTCTAAACACCTCTATGAGCAATCCCAAAGCGATTCTCCGTAGAGAGGGAGACTTTTAGAGATGTGATGGACACAGACAGGCATTGCTCAGCTAGTGGTCGCTGCTGCTGCGCAACAAGGTCAACAATTTAACGAGAGTTTAACATAATTACTATGACCGACTCAACTTAACACCCAACTCTCCTCCTTCACTCCTCTTTTAGTCTCCCAACTCTCCTAAAAACCAACATTCAAGCACAGTTATCAGCCGTTCCGGCCTTCAGCTCATTCCATGAAACTACAGATAGATACAGTACATAGATAGTACATACACAGATATAAATAGATGGATAGACAGTCCTACAGTCCTTCTTCACCACCAACAATATAAAACATGAAATAATCTGGTAAATACTCTGTTAATCCATGTTCACAGTTCCCTTTATGTTAACACTCCATCATGGTTGTTGCATTAGGTTTAACTGGTGAAAACATCAGTGTTTGGAACTTTTCTGGGGAAGTTTGTCATTTTCTGGCCAGAAAAGTGTCTTATGGTGTTCTGTTGCACTGACGATTGTGATTCCTTTACAGTGTCATGTAGCTGAGTAGGTAGGAAATCTGAACAAGATAACCTGAGTGCAAAATGCTCCATTCTGGGATTGATGATGAGATGTTGTATTTCTTTAGTTTTATGTGTTTCCGTGTGCCAGTGGTTGTAATGATGCGGCTCCTGACCACAGAGTGCTGTTTTGATTTTTAGTTTTCCTTTTTTCTTTCAGGCGCGCTCAGGGTTCATCTTATAACCCGTTTTTATTCCTTTGCCTTTAACCCAACAGAAGACAGCTTCCGGTCAGTGTGCTGTAGTTTATTTTTATCATTGGTTTTTACTTCCTATTTATTCAGTTAGTTTTATTGTTTTAGTTCTGTATTCCTTGTATAACCTGTTGTTTTATTGTGTTTTTTATTTGCATTTGAACTGTTTTATTCTGTTTTTATTTTGGCTGATTGTGTACAACACTTTGTTTCAACTCTGGTTGTTTTAAAGGGCTTTATAAATAAAGTTGAGCTGAGTTGAGTTGAGTTTTCCTCCGCGGCCACCGGCTGACTCCAGAGGTGATCATCGCCTGTTTCACCTCACCTGCAGCCCACCCCTTCATTACCCTCCTGCTGTTAAGCCTCCTACTGGTGGAGCTTCCGTTCCTCACCCCGGTCAGCGCTGGACTCTCTCCCCGCAGCTGCAGATCACCTGACACACCCTGCCTGGTTTGGGTTTGTAACCCTTCAACTTGAACTGTTGTCTGAGGCCTTTTACCACAGATACTTTTGGTTCTTCTACTAGAACTACTGAACCATGAGTCCCACAGTTGGATCCATGCTTGCAGCCCCAACAGTGTTTGCATTCTTCTCTCTACTCACCTCTGTCCTACTCAGGTGAAAACTACAAGGTCCAGTTGTATGAGCTGCCCAGCAGTGTTGTGGTGGTGACTGAAAAATGTTATCATGCAGTTATAAGTCACTTCATTTGAAAAGTACCTCAGTTACTTTTTGATTACATACACTGAAAAGTAACTGAGTTGTTTGTTAAAAGTAACTTTTAGTTCCTTTAGAAAAAAAAAGGGTCTTTTTAAAAGTGATTAATATTCTCACAACTTAACTGGTGTTGTACGAGTTAAGGGAACTTTCCTCCCTTTTCCTTTTAAAACTGACTGTTTGTTGCAGATCTGCTAGACTTTTACTTGCCTGGGGAGGGAGGTGTGGATGGGAAGGTCAGCCAAAGTGGGTAGCCAGTTCAGGAATGCACTTAAAATTACATGCATCTTTTTGTTGTTGTTGTAGCATATTTGTGTCACAGTGATAACAATCACTTTTATACAGTTTGATCCAGGTTTTTTTTTCAGTCTTGTTATTTAACATGATTTGATTGCATGTTTTTAGTGGCTTTCTTTATATTTCTGCATGGATTGTTCCTCGTGATTTTATTGGTTCAAACTGGCATGATAGCAGACACCTGGAGACTGTGTCGCATGCCCAGTGATTGGTGCAGAGAACAAGGACTGCTGGGGTGTTTCAGTGGAGAGAGGTGAAGACTGAGGAGGCCAGCAAACGGAGCAGTGAAGAAGAGGTAGTCAAGACAGCAGGTTGGAGTAAAAGGGACAGAGAGCTGGAGGGAAGGCAGACACAGGCGGACATAACAAAAGGCGAGGAAGGAGAGGGCGAGCCGCAGAGCCAGAAAATACGTAGTTTATTTATCACAAAATGATAAGTAAAGGAAAAATAACCAAAAATCATCTTTCTGTGTGCATGTGGCTCATCACTTGCCAGCATCAGACATTTAGCGCTTGCTCTCCATCTGCTACAGCGGCCACTGAAGAGGAGCCAGGGAAGAGCGACAGGGCCGGTGCAAGCGACTGGCTGGACACGGGCCCATCTTTGCCCCCTTTCAGCCATAGTTGCTCCTCCTTTTTGAACTGGTTTTATCCTGAAGAAACCCTCATGCCCTAGACTCTTTTAAATTGTTGCTTTTCATACCTCTCACGACTTTTATTGAACTGTTTTTAGCCATTTCATTTGGTGTTTCACTGGTTTATTTTCGTTCTCAACAGTAGAAACAGCTTTTTAGCTGATATGTGAAGAACCTCACACTGTGTGTGACACTTGTAAGGGCCCTTCTGGTATATGCAATAACTTGCTCAAACCTTCGCAACCTTCCTCCTTCCTGGGACTTCATTGGCTTCAGTATCCAAAACGAGATGCTTATTAGGATCTGAATGTGCCGACACTGGAGCAGTTATTCCAGTGCCTGAGCTTATCGAAAGCTTCTTGGCATTGCACAGTCCCCTGAAAGTGCCTGCTCTTTTCTGTTAAATGATGCAAAGGGTGGGGAACATCCTAAAAAACTAAACCTCCATCTGATTAGTGGGGTTGGCCCCTCCATCACTGCCTCAACTTTAGCAGGATCTGGCATTACTTCTTCAGCACAGATCACAAGCCCTGGACAACTGACCTTTATAGAAACACTTGGGTGGCTTAACTTTGAGATTAGCCAGTCCCTGCACACCGAAGACATACGAAATATTCCTGGAAAGTACAGCCGCAACCATCAACATACAAGACAAACACTTGCAGACCAGCGAGAATAAGATCCGTGAAATGCTGAAATGTGCTTGGTGCATTACACAGCCCTAAAAACACTGAAGTCAGATGGCCCTTGATGGGTAATAAAAACAGTCTTGTGATCCTCTTTAGTGTCAACTTCCACTTGCCAATAGCCACTGGCTTAATCAAGAGACAAAAACCAGCAGGCATGGATAAGGCTGTCCAATGCTTCATCAAATCCAAGGAGGAGATACATCTTTCTTCATAATATCACATTTCCTGTAGTTGACACAAAACCTGAGATCACCTCCTTGCTTTTTACCAAAACTAGCAGGGCTGCCCACAGACCACAGGAAGGACTGGTAATGTCATGGGCAGCATGGTGGCATAGTGGTTAGCATTGCTGCCTCACGGCAAGAATGTTGCTGGGTGGACAGGTTAGAACAGTAGCCTTTCTGTGTGGGGTATGGATGTCCTCCCCAGATTTCTCCCACCCACAAAACATGCATGTTAGGTTGATTGTTACAGTTAATTCATCACTTCTCACATGTAAGTTGCTTTGCATAAAACAGTCTGTCAAATGACAGGAGAATGAATGAACAATATTGTCCAGAGTGTGCTTCAAACTAACACTTAAGGCGCTCTTGAAAGTCGCTCATTTTAGCAAAAATTGGCGGTGCACCTTTTAACCTGGTGCACCTTATGTGTGTGTTGAATCCCCAAATCTGTAAAAATGGTTACGGTTTGGGAGTGACTCCCAGGATCGAAGCGCAGACACAGATCGAGATTCAATTAAAGCGTTTATTGATTTACTGGGTAAGTGCAGGTTGGCAAGCAGGTATGCAGGTTGGCAGGTAGGTAGCCATTTAGGCAGGCAGGCAGGTAGGCAGGTAGGTAGGCAGGCAGGTCGGCAGGTAGGTAGGCAGGCAGGCAGGTAGGCAGGTAGGTAGGCAGGCAGGTCGGCAGGTAGGTAGGCAGGCAGGCAGGCAGGCAGATAGGCAGGCAGGTAGGTAGGTAGCCATTTAGGCAGGCAGGCAGGTAGGCATGCAGGTAGGCAGGCAGGCAGGCAGATAGGCGGGCGGGCAGTCAGGTAGGTAGGTAGATAGGCAGGTTGACAGGCAGGTAGGCAGGCAGGTAGGCACGTTGGCAGGCAGGCAGGCAGATAGGTAGGCAGGCAGGCAGGTAGGTAGGTAGGTAGGCAGGCAGGCAGGCAGGCAGTCAGGCAGATAGGCAGGCAGGCAGGTAGGCAGACATGTAGGCAGGCAGGCAGGCAGGTAGGCAGGCAGGCAGGTAGGCAGATAGGCAGGTTGGCAGGCAGATAGGCAGGTAGGCAGGCAGGCAGGCAGATAGGTAGGCAGGCAGGCAGGTTGGCAGGCAGATAGGCAGGTAGGCAGGCAGGCAGGCAGATAGGTAGGCAGGCAGGCAGATAGATAGGTAGGCAGGCAGGCAGATAGGTAGGCAGATAGATAGGTAGGCAGGTAGACAGGCAGGCAGGTGGGTAGGCAGGCAGTTAGGCAGATAGGTAGGCAGATAGATAGGTAGGCAGGCAGGTAGGTAGGCAGATAGATAGGTAGGCAGTCAGGTAGGTAGGCAGGTAGGTAGGTAGGCAGATAGATAGGTAGGTAGGCAGATTGATAGGTAGGCAGTCAGGTAGGTAGGCAGGTAGGTAGGTAGGCAGATAGATAGGTAGGTAGGCAGATAGATAGGTAGGCAGTCAGGTAGGTAGGCAGGTAGGTAGGTAGGCAGATAGATAGGTAGGCAGGCAGGTAGGTAGGCAGGCAGTTAGGCAGATAGGTAGGCAGATAGATAGGTAGGCAGGCAGGTAGGTAGGCAGATAGATAGGTAGGCAGTCAGGTAGGTAGGCAGATAGATAGGTAGGCAGGTAGGTAGGTAGGCAGATAGATAGGTAGGTAGGCAGATAGATAGGTAGGCAGTCAGGTAGGTAGGCAGGTAGGTAGGTAGGCAGATAGATAGGTAGGCAGTCAGGTAGGTAGGCAGGTAGGTAGGTAGGCAGATAGATAGGTAGGTAGGCAGATTGATAGGTCGGCAGGCAGGCAGGCAGATAGGTAGGCAGGCGGGCAGGTAGGCAGGTAGGTAGACAGGTAGGTAGCCATTTAGGCAGGCAGGCAGGTAGACAGGCAGGTAGGTAGGCATGCAGGTAGACAGGCAGGCAGGTAGGTAGGCAGATAGATAGGTAGGCAGGCAGGTAGGCAGATAGGTAGGCTGATAGATAGGTAGGCAGGCAGGTAGGTAGGCAGATAGGTAGGCAGATAGATAGGTAGGCAGGCAGGTAGGTAGGCAGGTAGGTAGGCAGATAGATAGGTAGGCAGGTAGGTAGGTAGGCAGATAGATAGGTAGGTAGGCAGATAGATAGGTAGGCAGTCAGGTAGGTAGGCAGGTAGGTAGGTAGGCAGATAGATAGGTAGGCAGTCAGGTAGGTAGGCAGGTAGGTAGGTAGGCAGATAGATAGGTAGGTAGGCAGATTGATAGGTCGGCAGGCAGGCAGGCAGATAGGTAGGCAGGCGGGCAGGTAGGCAGGTAGGTAGACAGGTAGGTAGCCATTTAGGCAGGCAGGCAGGTAGACAGGCAGGTAGGTAGGCATGCAGGTAGACAGGCAGGCAGGTAGGTAGGCAGATAGATAGGTAGGCAGGCGGGTAGGCAGATAGGTAGGCTGATAGATAGGTAGACAGGCAGGTAGGTAGGCAGATAGGTAGGCAGATAGATAGGTAGGCAGGCAGGTAGGTAGGCAGGTAGGTAGGCAGATAGATAGGTAGGCAGGCAGGTAGGTAGGCAGGTAGGTAGGTAGGCAGATAGATAGGTAGGTAGGCAGATTGATAGGTCGGCAGGCAGGCAGGCAGATAGGTAGGCAGGGGGGCAGGTAGGCAGGTAGGTAGACAGGTAGGTAGCCATTTAGGCAGGCAGGCAGGTAGACAGGCAGGTAGGTAGGCATGCAGGTAGACAGGCAGGCAGGCAGGTAGGTAGGCAGGCAGGTAGGCAGATAGGTAGGCAGATAGATAGGTAGGCAGGCAGGTAGGTAGGCAGATAGATAGGTAGGCAGGCAGGTAGGTAGGTAGGTAGGCAGGCAGGCAGGTAGACAGGTAGGTAGGTAGGCTGATAGGTAGGCAGATAGATAGGTAGGTAGGCAGATAGATAGTTAGGCAGGCAGGTAGGTAGGCAGGTAGGTAGACAGGTAGGTAGGTAGGCAGGCAGGTAGGTAGGCAGGTAGGTAGGCAGGCAGGTAGGTAGGCAGGTAGGTAGGTAGGTAGGCAGATAGATAGTTAGGCGGGCAGGTAGGTAGGCAGGTAGGCAGGTAGGTAGACAGGTAGGTAGGTAGGCAGGCAGGTAGGTAGGCAGGTAGGTAGGTAGGTAGGCAGGTAGGTAGGCAGATAGATAGTTAGGCGGGCAGGTAGGTAGGCAGGTAGGCAGACAAACAAGCGGGCAGGCATTCAGGATCGTTTGGTCAGAAACAGATAAAAACCAAGCTAGATGGGACAATAAAGCAAGCAGGACGATTTGTTGAGATGGCCAAGAGCTGTTAGCACTCGGTGAACAACAATCTGGCGATGACTGCATGGCTGAGCTGGTCTTTTATCCTGCTGCAGCTGATTACTTGATGAGGAACTGGGGAAATCTTTCTTTAAGCTCCTCCCCTGAAAAATGAAGAACATCCTTGTTAACTTTTTTCACACATTTCAACAGAGTATTATCATCATGTGCTTACGCATATAAAGACATTATGTGACGGAGTCAGTTTCATGACAACGGTGTTGTTGGATGAAGCTCTTTCACACCTTCCCTGATGTGTCTGGTAGCTTCGCTCTCTGCCCCTACAGGCAGATGGACAGATGTGTCCTCCAAAAGCCAAACTGCATCGAACAAAGAGATGCAATTGTGTGTTGCTTCAAAGGTGACAGAAAAATTTGCTTAAATCAGACGAGACTGACTGGGACTGAGGAAAAGAAGTCGTCGCAAAACTTTGGAAATACTCACTGCTCCTCACAATTCCTGCAGACATAAGTTCTTATATTTTAACATATTTCTGCTACTGCCCCATCCTAGCTAGATTACCTTCCTTTTTTGAGATACTTGACAGTTTCGGCTTGACAAGATGGCAGATTGAGAAAGACTCCATGGTAACAGAGTCAGTCAGTTGCAGCAGATTGTTGGATATTTTAATAAGCCAGATGATTATAGGGGAATTATCATTTAAAACAGATCATTTTTAGCCATGGGAGGTCTAATGTAAAGCTTTTACAAGGGAATTGAGTTATCGGTGCACCACAAATATCTAAATTAGCATTTAAATTATTCTTCCACTTTATACTTCTCTTCTTGACTTACCATTGCCTCACCAGTCACATAACAACAAGCCCCTCTTACATCATGAGGTCCAACAGGTGACTGACCTTCCCTCCAGATGTTTAATCTGAAAAGGAAAAATTTATTTAAAACATACAAAAAAAGATCAGTTCAATACACTTTAATTTGCTGAATTATGAATATACAGCTAGGAACTGCATGTCTGATTGGCAACAGAAAAATAAGCACAAGCTTGAGTTTGAGCTCATATACTGACAAAAATCCAGCACATTTTTAAATCTTTTACTGGCTGAGTTGAAGGCTAGAAAGACATAAGTAATTAGTGGAAAATACCAATATATAACCTGTTGCTATATAACTGGAATTGCACGTGTGAAGCTGCTAAGAAGACATGAATTTCACTGTTTTTTAACATTTATTTTCAGCTTATGTCATTCACAACTGCCTCTGCTAAAGAGTTGCTTTAGATGGAAAAAACAAAACTGCTGTTTCTGCTATCCTAAGCAAGATATCTCCTGATCTTTCACTGCAGAAATACAATGAAAAACACATGACATGACAGTATTAATTAAAGCTGTGGAACCTTTGATTATGGAATTGTTTATATTAGCACCTAAAATAAAACAATACACTAATAATATAAAACAATTTTCCACCAACATTTCCAGAAATTTTTGGTTACTTTCGTATTTTTCTACCATCTGCTTTCTGATCTCGTTCTTTAGGTCACTACTCACAGCTGGTGACCATAGGTGTGGGAACGTAAATCAACTGGTAAATTGAGATCTTTGGCCTTCAGTTCAGGTCTGTCTTCACCGTTACAGACCGAGTCCACAGAGTCCATATCCCGATGAAAATTGCAAGGATCCGCCTGACTACCCTCGCTCCATTCTGCCAGCAGTCATAAACAAGACACCAAGATGTTTCAACTCCCCCACAAGGAACAGGATCTCATTCCTGACTCACTTTTTACCCACTAAAACCTTTTTTATTAAGTGGTGGCACTAAAACCATTTGGTTTAGATCAGGAATCAAAGCTGGTTGGTCCAGGATTTAAAAAAAGACACTGTGTCACTGGTGGCACTAAACCTGTAGCTTCCCACAGGTCACACTACACTGTCGCAATATTAAGGTCCCTATTCATGACACTCACAAAAAATAAAAAAAATAAAACACTCTCACACAGATCAAAAATGCCCCAAACATAACTATAAACGGTAGTTTTGAGTATTGAAGCAGTAACTTTGGCACAACCCATGTCATTAACTTATTGTTATGAAAATGTCAGCATTAGCTGTTAGCTTATAGGACATTACCGCAGTTCTGCTTCCCACTGAACAGCTTATGAAAACCATAAAACTAAACCAGGCCAGTTGCTCAGCGTTTTGTCACTTTAATATTTACATGAATTATAGGAAATGCATTTATTGGATGCAAAGCAGTCCAACCTGCAGAAATGTTTAGAGATTCACATTAGCTTTGTTCTGTAGGTGATTAAATTCAGCTAGCCATGTTTAGCTTCTACAGCAAAACAAAGACAGACGGATACTGTGATGTCCTGCAGCTCATCAGACACTTACTGCCATTGTTCTGAATAAACGCTGGCTGAAAGATGTGAAAAAGTTTGTCACATTTTTTAATGTTTGCACAACAAGAAAAGAGCTAACTTAGCAGTCGAATAACACTGAGGCAAATAGAGAGAGGATTTAACAACCTCTGCTAGTTAAAAGTGAAGCCTAAGCAGAGATGCCAAAAATTGCAGTTCAACTTTCTTCCACTAGAGGAAGTAATTCCATGTCAAATTTGGCATAATTAGGGGCGTGTCCTGATGATTGACATGTACCCAATATCCCACTTCAAAGGAGGAATGTAGAACAACTGTTTTAGCTGGTTAACATCGTAGTTTTAGCCCGTCTGTCTCCATTAGCCAGCTAGCTCCAGGTTAGCTCAGTTAGCACCTAGCTACATGCAGGTTGGAGATAGCTTGATGTCAAAAATCCACCGCCACACTTACAGCCCCCTTCTCAGCTCTACCCCTTTGCCTTTTGTGTATTTTCCAGGAGAAACGACATGCGTGATGCTGCCAAGATAGCGGTGGGAACTACAATACTGGGTATTGTTTTATATATACAGGGTAATTAATTAATAATTACCTGAATTAATAAGTTAATTCAGGTTTCATAATTAATTAATTAATCTCAATTAACTGTATGTTAATAGTGTTATAATACTTAGCCAAAAATTAATTTTAGTGGAAAACTGTGTCAGATTACAGACACACACACACACATTATTATTGTAAATGGAAGTTTTGGTAAAGTCTGTAAAATGCATATAACAGCATCTAAATTAAAAACTGTTGAAAGAGAAATAGAAAATATCCCTGACCAACACTGAACACACACACGTGTCATTTTAAATATTAAAGTTTACTTTTCAATGCTTTTTTCCACACTCTTCATTATGAAGCACTGGGATGGCTAGGGTGGGGGCCAAGCTGCTTCTGAATGCTTTGTGGAGGGGGAGGGGGGGCTGCAGCGGGTCATTGCTTTCATGTCTCAAAAAGTCCCCAAGAACAGATTTGCTACTGACCGGCTGGATTTATGTCTATGTGAAATATGGTCTGTGGAGTCTGAACTCTGCCTAAATACAGAGTCAATGTTGGCAACGCTGCTCGTCGAGCTCCTGCATGTCCATCAGTGGAGTCGAGTTACCAATCATGCACAGAAAAATGTTCCACATTGTTTTTACTTACATTTTTTTCTCTGGGGGTGGAAATTGTGTTATTGATGTGTTTCTTGTCTTACTGTTTGTAATGTAAAGAAAATCTTTGAACAAACAAAATGTAAGACAAAGTTTGCTTTTTTAAAATTGTGCCATCACTTCGTTTGTAACAACTGGGTCTTTTTCATTAATTCTAAATTAATGTTGTTTATCCTCCTAACCCTAGCCTTCTGTAGACGACACAGCAGAAAAATGAGCATCTAAACATGGAGACGTCCGCTCATCCAGTGGAGCTCTGAAGGTGACAGCTGGACGTCAACTTCCTCTTTTTAACATCAGCTGAGGAAATAAATAACGTTTTTCATTTCTGTTTTTATCCTCACAATCCAACAACAGACAGACCTGCACCAGTGACAACTTTGGGAAATTCAAAAGGCCATCCTGAAATTTCACTGGTCCTTGTGGCCAACCCAGTTCTGATTGGTAGCTTAATAGCATAGGAACCGAGGAAGGCTAAAAGTCTATAGTTTTCTTTTGTATTTTAATTGTTTATCTGCATTTTATGATTTGCAACCTTTTCTATTGTTAACCTTTCTGTTTTATTCAAATCTTTAAAGTGTTGTGTCCTCTCAGTAAAACACTTTCTCTTACACATTTGATGTATTAACTAGAAAAGCACTCGGAGAGCGCAAACCTCCACCAAGCGCCACAGTTCTCCCCATGCTGTTATTATTTGTTCTCATGATGAAAAATCCAAAGGCCTCCTATTTTATCATATTCTGGATCATAGTATCCAGAACAATTCCTTTTCCAGGATCCATCTTTGAAATATTTTACAAGATGCAGAAAGCTCGTCCTGTATTTTTATTCCTAAGTGCACAAATGTCTCACAATGTTCAAAAATCCTTGAAAAAGTTCCTGGATCCAAACGCTGATCCGCATCACCAACAGAATTAATTCAGTTCTTCTTTTTCACATTTCCAAGAACTCCTGAAAATTTCATGAAAATCCATCCAAAACCTTTTGAGTTATCTGGAACACAAACAAACAGAGAAACGCCGGTAAAAACATAACCTTCCTGGTGGAATTAAAAAAAGTTGAGTTAAATATTTTTATAAAACATTGTTTTCTGCAATATTTACAGAAGGTGGCAACAAATGTTTAAGATGTGTGCAATAGCAGCGACATACGTGGCTGAGCAGAGTGTGAAACATGGGTGGATGTGTTACTGGTTTACAAGGGGATTGGGGGTTTGGTGCCTAACCTTCTGTTATTCCTCCAAACAGAACCATAGTTCAGCCAGTAGATCCAGAAGCTACTAGATCAGCTGGTTTGACATGATTGGTTGATCAACGGCAATGCCATCTCAAGACGCTTTACAGACAGAAAAAACACAATGGAAACCAGTTCATCACAGCCTATTTAAGGAAACCAACAGATTGAGTTGAGTCCAACTCAATCTCCCATCCTGAGCAAGCACACTGGCGACAGTGGGAAGGAAAAAACTCCCTTTTAACAGGAAGGAAACCTCCGGCAGAACCCTGTTGATCGATTGATTGGCCACCATTTCCTGGATACGCCATTGATATACACAGAGAACAGGATGGAGTTTACTGAACCGCCATAGATGTCAGTTAGTTGATATTTGGTGCAGAATGCAGTCATGCTAAAGGGTCTGGAGTCCGGGGGAGAAATCTAATGAAAAAAATCAAAAATTGGGATTTTTTTGCTTCACAGTTTTAAAATTGATATTTTTGTTAAAGAATTGATTTTGTTTTAATAAATAAACTTGTTTTTTGTCATTTTTATTGTTCTTATTGATCTTTTTACTTGGGAATTATAGATGCAGAAAGATGGTCTGCCTGCTGTGTTGTTTTATCATAATTGAAATTAAGAAAAATGACGAGCAAAAAGGTTTCCTACATGTAAAAATTTCTCAGTTCTTTCTGGCTTATAGAAGAATGAAGTTACTTGGGAAATTAGCACCTTTTTGTTACTTAAATGATTATAAATCAAAAATCTGTTTGAATAGAGAATCGATTCTGAATCGAATCTTCACTCCAGAAATGGGAATGGAATTTAATCGCGTGTTGTTCGATCCACATCGGTAGTCTGGAGGCAGGAGCTGCTGCTGTGGGCTTGTTAGGAACAGAAAGGTTAACTACTTTTGCAAATATTTAACCAGCTAACTTGACAAAACGGCACAATGATATTTGAAGACAGACGTATATCTGTAGAAAACTACAAGAAGAACTTAAACTCTTCCTGCTGGTTCATCAGGCGGGGATAAGGGCTCCCAGCTGCAGACATGATGACACACCGCTGTCCTTGCTTTCTTCTGGACTACAGCAATAACTTTGCTCATCAGTATCTGGCAAGTTCAGACTTTCTTCTTTGCTTAATTAAGAAATTGTTTTTACATTTTGAATCCATCGTGTAGTCTGGGAACGACCTTCAGTGGTGCTGAAGGAAAATTCATTTGCTTTTGTGAAAAAGAGTGCAACGTTTGGAAGCATCTCTTCCCAGTGAGAAACCAGTAAGGCTGTAGATGGTTGCTGGAACAGGCAGAAATTCTGTTTCCTGCATGGTTCTGCACCAACATCTCAAACATGGCGTTAAACGGTACAAGTTAGAATACTTGCAGTTGGCAATGTGTGTGACGCTCCACTCCACAGGAACTTTGGAACAACCACCATAGACTCTCAACATCAGTTTTAGACTGAAATGATTCATAAAAAAAAACACTCTCTGACCAATTTATAAATGTTGAAACACTGTTGTTAATTAATAATTCACTAATATCGTGCCTTCAAGTCAGTTCATGTTGGACTAAACCTTTATTTTCAGAGTGGCAGTCATAAAGGAAGGATGCATTCACCAAGGATTCAGATTGTTGGTCATGAGAAACTTTAGACTTGTGAAGTTTGGGATAAATTTAGGATGATGAAGAAAACCATTGTTTTTGCACCCTCTACTGTAAAAACATGCCTGTCTTCTGGTACTCACAAGAAATCCTGCAGCTGAAGTAAGAACGTTGGTAAAAAGGTCTTCAGAGTGAGGAACACTGATGGAAACGGTGTCTGATCACACCCTCTGAACTTTCTGTTTGACTCCTCATGCCGAGTGTCGTATTCCACCTCCTCAAATGTTGAGTTTTATTAATGGCTTTTACCTCAAACCCTGGTTCTGATAAAACTTACCATAGTTTTCCTTCTTTAACCAAACTTAGTGAGGAATTCCTAAAAGAAAAAGAAGCTTTAGACGAGACTGGATCACTGTGTTGAAGACGGGGTGAAACTACGTTTTGGGGTTCATGGGTTTAGACTGATCACTGCCCTGATCGACTTGCTGTAAGATGTGATACAGAAACAGAAAGATCAAGTCCAAATGGTAGAGTAATCTATATTTGTGTAAGTTTTGATCTTCCCATATGGAAACCATCTGCAGTCCAACCTCAAGCCATCATGTGATGATGATGATGATGATGATGGAAGGCAGCATATTGGTGAGTATGGAGGACTGTAAATGGGAGGTGGAGGACCTGCTCATAAATAAAGTGATGTTTGGATGAATGTGGACGTTTGTGTGGGCAGGTTGTGAGGTTGGGTGTAAGGGAGTGGTGGTAAGAAGTGTAGATGCGACGTTTGGCCCTGCAGCTGAACGGGTTGTCAGTGTGGGCGACGACAGGATTTACTGCTGACAGGCCATAAAACATGCATTTAAAATCTAAGTGGAGAAAAACAGGTTGGGTGGTGTAAGGCAGGCAGATGCTTACTGAACAACAGCAGAGTCAAACTGCCACAAGCGACGAGAAGAATCCAGTCAGAGCAGCTGCCAATGTGCTTTTCTCTTTTTATTGATTTCTTTTTATTCTTATGAATGTTCTATTCCTTGATCTGCCCTGTGCGCATGCTTTTTACCCTAAAAGAATAAGGATTCAACATAAAACAAATACTATTGACATAAGAACTAAAGTTACAGTTAGATTGTGTAGAAAAGAGACCCGACCTACCAAAACGACATAAATAGGCAGTTTCATGTTGTTGGAAATGTCATTAATTGCTACGTCTTCATAATTATCATAATTCATAACCATAACAACAACACCACTGGAGTGAGAATTACAGTAAAAAGTGCACCATCATCATTTTTAACTTAAAAACTATACAGCTGCCAAAGATGAGACTGTTAATGATAAACTTCTAACAATATAGAAATGTTCCACAAAGAAATGACCTCTTCTGCTTTCTGGCTGAAGGTCTGTTTATCCTGGAGTCAGCAGACCCCTTCTCCTCAGTCCGTCCACTCCAGCAGGGCAGTCCGGGGGCCACAGTCCGAACCCCCCCCCGTCTTCCAGCCTTCCTCTCTACATCTGCTTGTGGCTTTTCTCACAACAGTCCTCGTTCACGGATCCCTGTGACCCCGCCGTGGCCACCACCCCCGCCGCAGAACCTGCTCCTCCACCTCCTTCTCCTCCTTCTCCTCCTCCTCCGCTGCCGCTGCCGCTGCCCTCCCGCAGCTCCTTCTCCCTCCTCTCCCTCTCCACCGCCTCCTGCTCGCTCTTGCTACTGGGGAACTTGTCCTTGTTGTTCTCCTTCTTCCATTTCATCCTCCGGTTCTGGAACCAGATCTTCACCTGGCGCTCCGTCAGGGCCAGCGCGTGCGACACCTCGATGCGGCGCTTGCGCGTCAGGTAGGGGTTGAAGAGGAACTCCTTCTCCAGCTCCAGGGTCTGGTAGCGGCTGTAGGTCTGGCGGCCTCGCCTCCTGCCCGCAGCTACTGGGGACAAGGAGACCGGGGGAGACCGGGGGAGACAGGGGGGAGACAGGGGGGAGACAGGGGGAGACCGGGGGGACAGGGGGGAGACAGGGGGAGGGGCGTCATTAACAAGACTATTAATACATGATTAACATTGGAATGAAGTTTAGGTGGTATGATCAGCCATGGACAGGACGCAGTTTGGAGTTTTTAAACATAAAATAAGTCTCGATGTGATCCTAATAACAAAGTTGGAGAAGTTTCTGGTTTATTTCTGCAGTTTGGATCAATTTTAATTCTAAAAGAATTCATGAAACTTTCATGAAGAAGAAATAAGTTTCTGCAGCGGGACAGACACGGACCCGTTAGAGTCTGTTCTGCTCAGGAAGAAGAGAAAACTCATCCAGAATAAACATTTACATAAAAAACATCCTTTAAAAATGGTGTTTTTAATCATTAATCATAGATCAGTGTGTGAAATCATCAGGCTTTTGTGAAAAGCTGCATTATGAAGTGTCGCGCGCAGAAAGCACAGTTTTTATACCTGCAGACATAAATGATAAATGACTGTGATTCAGAACGGCACATTAATACTGAAGATAGAAACAACTTGTAAAACAAAGATTAGAGGCTAAATGAAGAGTCTCTTCTGGTGACACATTCAGTCACGTGACACAGTTTACAGAAACCTTCCTCGTTTTCTTTTCCTCTCCTTTAAAACGCATCAGACAGAAATCACGGCTGTTTCCGAGGCCCCTGAACACACCACGACCAAACACGACGACTTCATGCTTTTATACAAAGCAGGAAAAGAAGAGAAACATGTTAATGATCTGAAATAAAAGAAAAACAATGATCCGAGAAGAAAAAAGGTTTTCAGTAAAAATGGAGAAACGGAGTGTTTTAATGCAGGGTGGATGTTAGAGGCTCCTTATTAATGTGTCTTTTTGTGCCATAAATTCTGTTTTTAAATTAATATGATCATAAACATGTTAAATAAAAACAACTGTCAACAGAAAACGGATTAAAGGACCTTCCTACAGTATGAACGCGTGGGAACCTGAGACGTTTCAGGGTTTCTGCTTTAGATTTCATTCTAAGTTTAACATCCAGCCCTCCAGGACCGACCCGGTCCAGGTCCAAGAACAGGACTGGGATTCTGGTTGCGTCTCTGCTGGCTGGTAGTCTTCATTGTCTCACAAAAACATATTTATGCTGAACTGTTATAAAGTTCCCGCATATTTAAATAAAACTAAACTGAACTAAAATAAAAGCCTCAGTCGCGTTTGTCCTCCAGCCAGCTGATGTCCACAGGAGGTTTTACTGGACTACAGCGACCAGAGGAAGACAAGAAGGTCTTTATGTGTGAAGTCCCGTTAGTCATGTAAAGGGAGTTGGATCTGTCGGTGGGGGGGGTCACACACAGAAATTCACTGCTGTCAGCAGCCATGAATGACGGGAAACGGAAAAGTACCGGTTAGAATAACACGGATCAGTCTGAGCACCAAACACACACCTTCCACTGCTGCTTTTCACTGGTTGGGTGGAAGAATCACTGCAGAGTATTTAGGTGTATTTATGCTGGTTGGGTGGAAGAATCACTGCAGAGTATTTAGGTGTATTTATGCTGGTTGGGTGGAAGAATCACTACAGAGTATTTAGGTGTATTTATGCTGGTTGGGTGGAAGAATCACTGCAGAGTATTTAGGTGTATTTATGCTGGTTGGGTGGAAGAATCACTACAGAGTATTTAGGTGTATTTATGCTGGTTGGGTGGAAGAATCACTGCAGAGTATTTAGGTGTATTTATGCTGGTTGGGTGGAAGAATCACTACAGAGTATTTAGGTGTATTTATGCTGGTTGGGTGGAAGAATCACTGCAGAGTATTTAGGTGTATTTATGCTGGTTGGGTGGAAGAATCACTGCAGAGTATTTAGGTGTATTTATGCTGGTTGGGTGGAAGAATCACTGCAGAGTATTTAGGTGTATTTATGCTGGTTGGGTGGAAGAATCACTGCAGAGTATTTAGGTGTATTTATGCTGGTTGGGTGGAAGAATCACTGCAGAGTATTTAGGTGTATTTATGCTGGTTGGGTGGAAGAATCACTGCAGAGTATTTAGGTGTATTTATGCTGGTTGGGTGGAAGAATCACTGCAGAGTATTTAGGTGTATTTATGCTGGTTGGGTGGAAGAATCACTGCAGAGTATTTAGGTGTATTTATGCTGGTTGGGTGGAAGAATCACTGCAGAGTATTTAGGTGTATTTATGCTGGTTGGGTGGAAGAATCACTGCAGAGTATTTAGGTGTATTTATGCTGGTTGGGTGGAAGAATCACTGCAGAGTATTTAGGTGTATTTATGCTGGTTGGGTGGAAGAATCACTGCAGAGTATTTAGGTGTATTTATGCTGGTTGGGTGGAAGAATCACTACAGAGTATTTAGGTGTATTTATGCTGGTTGGGTGGAAGAATCACTACAGAGTATTTAGGTGTATTTATGCTGGTTGGGTGGAAGAATCACTACAGAGTATTTAGGTGTATTTATGCTGGTTGGGTGGAAGAATCACTGCAGAGTATTTAGGTGTATTTATGCTGGTTGGGTGGAAGAATCACTACAGAGTATTTAGGTGTATTTATGCTGGTTGGGTGGAAGAATCACTGCAGAGTATTTAGGTGTATTTATGCTGGTTGGGTGGAAGAATCACTGCAGAGTATTTAGGTGTATTTATGCTGGTTGGGTGGAAGAATCACTACAGAGTATTTAGGTGTATTTATGCTGGTTGGGTGGAAGAATCACTGCAGAGTATTTAGGTGTATTTATGCTGGTTGGGTGGAAGAATCACTGCAGAGTATTTAGGTGTATTTATGCTGGTTGGGTGGAAGAATCACTACAGAGTATTTAGGTGTATTTATGCTGGTTGGGTGGAAGAATCACTACAGAGTATTTAGGTGTATTTATGCTGGTTGGGTGGAAGAATCACTACAGAGTATTTAGGTGTATTTATGCTGGTTGGGTGGAAGAATCACTACAGAGTATTTAGGTGTATTTATGCTGGTTGGGTGGAAGAATCACTGCAGAGTATTTAGGTGTATTTATGCTGGTTGGGTGGAAGAATCACTACAGAGTATTTAGGTGTATTTATGCTGGTTGGGTGGAAGAATCACTGCAGAGTATTTAGGTGTATTTATGCTGGTTGGGTGGAAGAATCACTACAGAGTATTTAGGTGTATTTATGCTGGTTGGGTGGAAGAATCACTGCAGAGTATTTAGGTGTATTTATGCTGGTTGGGTGGAAGAATCACTACAGAGTATTTAGGTGTATTTATGCTGGTTGGGTGGAAGAATCACTGCAGAGTATTTAGGTGTATTTATGCTGGTTGGGTGGAAGAATCACTGCAGAGTATTTAGGTGTATTTATGCTGGTTGGGTGGAAGAATCACTGCAGAGTATTTAGGTGTATTTATGCTGGTTGGGTGGAAGAATCACTACAGAGTATTTAGGTGTATTTATGCTGGTTGGGTGGAAGAATCACTACAGAGTATTTAGGTGTATTTATGCTGGTTGGGTGGAAGAATCACTGCAGAGTATTTAGGTGTATTTATGCTGGTTGGGTGGAAGAATCACTGCAGAGTATTTAGGTGTATTTATGCTGGTTGGGTGGAAGAATCACTACAGAGTATTTAGGTGTATTTATGCTGGTTGGGTGGAAGAATCACTACAGAGTATTTAGGTGTATTTATGCTGGTTGGGTGGAAGAATCACTACAGAGTATTTAGGTGTATTTATGCTGGTTGGGTGGAAGAATCACTACAGAGTATTTAGGTGTATTTATGCTGGTTGGGTGGAAGAATCACTGCAGAGTATTTAGGTGTATTTATGCTGGTTGGGTGGAAGAATCACTGCAGAGTATTTAGGTGTATTTATGCTGGTTGGGTGGAAGAATCACTACAGAGTATTTAGGTGTATTTATGCTGGTTGGGTGGAAGAATCACTACAGAGTATTTAGGTGTATTTATGCTGGTTGGGTGGAAGAATCACTGCAGAGTATTTAGGTGTATTTATGCTGGTTGGGTGGAAGAATCACTACAGAGTATTTAGGTGTATTTATGCTGGTTGGGTGGAAGAATCACTGCAGAGTATTTAGGTGTATTTATGCTGGTTGGGTGGAAGAATCACTGCAGAGTATTTAGTTGGATTTATGCTGGTTGGGTGGAAGAATCACTACAGAGTATTTAGGTGTATTTATGCTGGTTGGGTGGAAGAATCACTACAGAGTATTTAGGTGTATTTATGCTGGTTGGGTGGAAGAATCACTGCAGAGTATTTAGGTGTATTTATGCTGGTTGGGTGGAAGAATCACTGCAGAGTATTTAGGTGTATTTATGCTGGTTGGGTGGAAGAATCACTACAGAGTATTTAGGTGTATTTATGCTGGTTGGGTGGAAGAATCACTACAGAGTATTTAGGTGTATTTATGCTGGTTGGGTGGAAGAATCACTGCAGAGTATTTAGGTGTATTTATGCTGGTTGGGTGGAAGAATCACTACAGAGTATTTAGGTGTATTTATGCTGGTTGGGTGGAAGAATCACTACAGAGTATTTAGGTGTATTTATGCTGGTTGGGTGGAAGAATCACTACAGAGTATTTAGGTGTATTTATGCTGGTTGGGTGGAAGAATCACTGCAGAGTATTTAGGTGTATTTATGCTGGTTGGGTGGAAGAATCACTGCAGAGTATTTAGGTGTATTTATGCTGGTTGGGTGGAAGAATCACTGCAGAGTATTTAGGTGTATTTATGCTGGTTGGGTGGAAGAATCACTACAGAGTATTTAGGTGTATTTATGCTGGTTGGGTGGAAGAATCACTGCAGAGTATTTAGGTGTATTTATGCTGGTTGGGTGGAAGAATCACTGCAGAGTATTTAGGTGTATTTATGCTGGTTGGGTGGAAGAATCACTGCAGAGTATTTAGGTGTATTTATGCTGGTTGGGTGGAAGAATCACTGCAGAGTATTTAGGTGTATTTATGCTGGTTGGGTGGAAGAATCACTGCAGAGTATTTAGGTGTATTTATGCTGGTTGGGTGGAAGAATCACTGCAGAGTATTTAGGTGTATTTATGCTGGTTGGGTGGAAGAATCACTACAGAGTATTTAGGTGTATTTATGCTGGTTGGGTGGAAGAATCACTGCAGAGTATTTAGGTGTATTTATGCTGGTTGGGTGGAAGAATCACTACAGAGTATTTAGGTGTATTTATGCTGGTTGGGTGGAAGAATCACTACAGAGTATTTAGGTGTATTTATGCTGGTTGGGTGGAAGAATCACTGCAGAGTATTTAGGTGTATTTATGCTGGTTGGGTGGAAGAATCACTGCAGAGTATTTAGGTGTATTTATGCTGGTTGGGTGGAAGAATCACTACAGAGTATTTAGGTGTATTTATGCTGGTTGGGTGGAAGAATCACTACAGAGTATTTAGGTGTATTTATGCTGGTTGGGTGGAAGAATCACTGCAGAGTATTTAGGTGTATTTATGCTGGTTGGGTGGAAGAATCACTGCAGAGTATTTAGGTGTATTTATGCTGGTTGGGTGGAAGAATCACTGCAGAGTATTTAGGTGTATTTATGCTGGTTGGGTGGAAGAATCACTGCAGAGTATTTAGGTGTATTTATGCTGGTTGGGTGGAAGAATCACTGCAGAGTATTTAGGTGTATTTATGCTGGTTGGGTGGAAGAATCACTGCAGAGTATTTAGGTGTATTTATGCTGGTTGGGTGGAAGAATCACTGCAGAGTATTTAGGTGTATTTATGCTGGTTGGGTGGAAGAATCACTGCAGAGTATTTAGGTGTATTTATGCTGGTTGGGTGGAAGAATCACTGCAGAGTATTTAGGTGTATTTATGCTGGTTGGGTGGAAGAATCACTGCAGAGTATTTAGGTGTATTTATGCTGGTTGGGTGGAAGAATCACTACAGAGTATTTAGGTGTATTTATGCTGGTTGGGTGGAAGAATCACTGCAGAGTATTTAGGTGTATTTATGCTGGTTGGGTGGAAGAATCACTGCAGAGTATTTAGGTGTATTTATGCTGGTTGGGTGGAAGAATCACTGCAGAGTATTTAGGTGTATTTATGCTGGTTGGGTGGAAGAATCACTGCAGAGTATTTAGGTGTATTTATGCTGGTTGGGTGGAAGAATCACTACAGAGTATTTAGGTGTATTTATGCTGGTTGGGTGGAAGAATCACTGCAGAGTATTTAGGTGTATTTATGCTGGTTGGGTGGAAGAATCACTACAGAGTATTTAGGTGTATTTATGCTGGTTGGGTGGAAGAATCACTACAGAGTATTTAGGTGTATTTATGCTGGTTGGGTGGAAGAATCACTGCAGAGTATTTAGGTGTATTTATGCTGGTTGGGTGGAAGAATCACTGCAGAGTATTTAGGTGTATTTATGCTGGTTGGGTGGAAGAATCACTGCAGAGTATTTAGGTGTATTTATGCTGGTTGGGTGGAAGAATCACTGCAGAGTATTTAGGTGTATTTATGCTGGTTGGGTGGAAGAATCACTACAGAGTATTTAGGTGTATTTATGCTGGTTGGGTGGAAGAATCACTGCAGAGTATTTAGGTGTATTTATGCTGGTTGGGTGGAAGAATCACTGCAGAGTATTTAGGTGTATTTATGCTGGTTGGGTGGAAGAATCACTGCAGAGTATTTAGGTGTATTTATGCTGGTTGGGTGGAAGAATCACTGCAGAGTATTTAGGTGTATTTATGCTGGTTGGGTGGAAGAATCACTGCAGAGTATTTAGGTGTATTTATGCTGGTTGGGTGGAAGAATCACTGCAGAGTATTTAGGTGTATTTATGCTGGTTGGGTGGAAGAATCACTGCAGAGTATTTAGGTGTATTTATGCTGGTTGGGTGGAAGAATCACTGCAGAGTATTTAGGTGTATTTATGCTGGTTGGGTGGAAGAATCACTGCAGAGTATTTAGGTGTATTTATGCTGGTTGGGTGGAAGAATCACTGCAGAGTATTTAGGTGTATTTATGCTGGTTGGGTGGAAGAATCACTGCAGAGTATTTAGGTGTATTTATGCTGGTTGGGTGGAAGAATCACTGCAGAGTATTTAGGTGTATTTATGCTGGTTGGGTGGAAGAATCACTAGCAGAGTATTTAGGTGTATTTATGCTGGTTGGGTGGAAGAATCACTGCAGAGTATTTAGGTGTATTTATGCTGGTTGGGTGGAAGAATCACTGCAGAGTATTTAGGTGTATTTATGCTGGTTGGGTGGAAGAATCACTGCAGAGTATTTAGGTGTATTTATGCTGGTTGGGTGGAAGAATCACTGCAGAGTATTTAGGTGTATTTATGCTGGTTGGGTGGAAGAATCACTGCAGAGTATTTAGGTGTATTTATGCTGGTTGGGTGGAAGAATCACTGCAGAGTATTTAGGTGTATTTATGCTGGTTGGGTGGAAGAATCACTGCAGAGTATTTAGGTGTATTTATGCTGGTTGGGTGGAAGAATCACTGCAGAGTATTTAGGTGTATTTATGCTGGTTGGGTGGAAGAATCACTGCAGAGTATTTAGGTGTATTTATGCTGGTTGGGTGGAAGAATCACTGCAGAGTATTTAGGTGTATTTATGCTGGTTGGGTGGAAGAATCACTGCAGAGTATTTAGGTGTATTTATGCTGGTTGGGTGGAAGAATCACTGCAGAGTATTTAGGTGTATTTATGCTGGTTGGGTGGAAGAATCACTGCAGAGTATTTAGGTGTATTTATGCTGGTTGGGTGGAAGAATCACTGCAGAGTATTTAGGTGTATTTATGCTGGTTGGGTGGAAGAATCACTAGCAGAGTATTTAGGTGTATTTATGCTGGTTGGGTGGAAGAATCACTGCAGAGTATTTAGGTGTATTTATGCTGGTTGGGTGGAAGAATCACTGCAGAGTATTTAGGTGTATTTATGCTGGTTGGGTGGAAGAATCACTGCAGAGTATTTAGGTGTATTTATGCTGGTTGGGTGGAAGAATCACTGCAGAGTATTTAGGTGTATTTATGCTGGTTGGGTGGAAGAATCACTGCAGAGTATTTAGGTGTATTTATGCTGGTTGGGTGGAAGAATCACTGCAGAGTATTTAGGTGTATTTATGCTGGTTGGGTGGAAGAATCACTGCAGAGTATTTAGGTGTATTTATGCTGGTTGGGTGGAAGAATCACTGCAGAGTATTTAGGTGTATTTATGCTGGTTGGGTGGAAGAATCACTGCAGAGTATTTAGGTGTATTTATGCTGGTTGGGTGGAAGAATCACTGCAGAGTATTTAGGTGTATTTATGCTGGTTGGGTGGAAGAATCACTGCAGAGTATTTAGGTGTATTTATGCTGGTTGGGTGGAAGAATCACTGCAGAGTATTTAGGTGTATTTATGCTGGTTGGGTGGAAGAATCACTGCAGAGTATTTAGGTGTATTTATGCTGGTTGGGTGGAAGAATCACTGCAGAGTATTTAGGTGTATTTATGCTGGTTGGGTGGAAGAATCACTGCAGAGTATTTAGGTGTATTTATGCTGGTTGGGTGGAAGAATCACTACAGAGTATTTAGGTGTATTTATGCTGGTTGGGTGGAAGAATCACTGCAGAGTATTTAGGTGTATTTATGCTGGTTGGTGAAGAATCACTGCAGAGTATTTAGGTGTATTTATGCTGGTTGGGTGGAAGAATCACT
>NC_136612.1:7598683-7601277 GCF_933228915.1 Telmatherina bonti | reverse complement strand
TTGGACATTTTTCCTTTCTTTTCCCGTTTCTCTGGTGGAGTTTTATTCCAGCTTCTCTGAGCTTCTGCAGCTTTCAGACACCCAGACCTGCTGCTGCTTCTCTCTCTCCCCGCGTCTCATCCAGGTCTGTCTGGACGTCCTGCCTCCCTGCTGGAAGAAGCAGCAGCTCCTCCGGGTCCACCAGGACAACAGATCTGGTCCAACATGCTTTCAGTAAAAAGTCAGAGACAAGTGGACAAGCACAAGAGCCAGCTGGGTTTGCTCACCTTGCGGCCTCATCCAGGGGAAAAGTTGCGTCGGCGAAGGGCTCTGCTCCGTCCCTTCCGCGTCCTCGCCTCCGAGTCCCGCCGCGCCTCCCAGCTTACAGTCGCTGTACTGGACCAAGTCCGCGTCCTGAGCACCGAAAAACGTCTGTCTCTGCAGGGCGTCGTAGCCGTAAAAGTTCCCCGGTTCTCCGTGGCATGTGACCGCGCAGGGGCTCTGTTGGTAGGGGTTGTTGGGCAGCGAGGAGGCGCTGTGGTGGTAGAAGTCCTGGATCTGCGGGGCATGCTGGAAGGTGGCTCCGGAGCCTGGACCGTAGACCACGGTGGGCCGGCTGCCCGCCAGGTCCTGCGCGAAGCCGCACTCGTAGTAGTTGGGACGTAACGAATCCCCACTTTTATATTTGGAGAAGAGCGAGTTGACGAAGTAAGAGCTCATCTTGTGGTTCTGGTCTCAGTCCGGTTCTGCAGAGTCAGTGTGGGGATCGGGACCTGTGGCGCCTGCAATGTGCTTCCCTTTCCCTTCTGTGCTGCGTTTCAGGAAAAGTCCCAACACACACGGAGACGGAGCGAGGTGGGGGGTGGAGACGGTCTGGGGTCGGTCACCGGGGCGAGGAGTCCCGCACGGCCCCGCCAGAAGCTCGGCGTGCGGTGCGGACCGCGGCTGCAGCCGGAGCGGAGAGGACAGGTCCAGCTACCACAGCCTTCCCATCAGAGGTCCAGAGGACACAACGGCAGGTTGGAGGGAAGGAAACAAGGAGCTGAAGAGGAGGATGAAGGCAGGACGCTCGCGCATCACAGCTCCTGTGCTCGCGCTCTCAAACCGCTTTTCCGTGATTTACTCTTTTGCAAATGAGTTGTTTTATATTTCTCTCTCCCTTCTCTCTCTCTCTCTCTCTCTCTCCCTCTCTCTCGCTGGCTCCCTCTCGCGCGCTCTCTCCCTCTCCCCGCTTTCCACGGTGTGTGTGTATGTGTGTGTGTGTGTGTGTGTGAGGAGTAGTTTGGATCTAATATCGCCTCTTCATACAGTGAGGAAGGAGCATCACGTCTTCACCACTGAGGGTCGTTCACACCTTTCCTCCCCGCACGCGCCTCCTAACCAGCATCTAGTCCCTGATCTGAACCCGAGAAGCTCCGCGCGCCTGACACGGTACAAAGAGCGCGCGCGAGGTGAGAAGAAAGGAGAAGAGAAGGAGGAAGCAGAAAGGGAGAAAAGAGGAGTGGGAGGAGTTGGCGGGGGGGGGGGGGGGGGGGGGGGGGGGGGTAATGAGAATTCTACCGCTTTGCAGCATTTGATCAAGTGTGCATTGGCGCACGCGCGCATGCCCAAACACATCTCAGTCTAGAAGGAAAGTTAGTTAACTAACCAAAGGGGGGGGGGGGCTGCAGGAGGAATGAGGCCAGAAAATGTCAGGAGGCCGCGACCGTCCCGGGGGGGGGGGGGGGGGGGGGGGTGTAATTACGCCCAGCTTTAGCAGGATGGCTCTGAACACACCTGCATGTTTCATGTCTGCATTTCTCTGATGATGAACGTAAACATGGACACACTGCCGGACACCAGCACGCGCGCGGAGCTCGCTCCAGAAACAGACAGAAAATCTCTGCAACACCATCTCTGCTTGTTTGTTTGTTTGTTTGTTTGTTTCCTTTCACAGGAAACCAGTTCCATTCCCGCTGTTGCTGCTTCTCTGTCTTTGTTCGTTGCTATGCTTCTGCGCGACATGCACGCGCACGGTCCGCGCACAGCTGGCACATCAGACATGTTGTGGTTTAGGTTAACATCTCCTCTTCCAGTAAAACTCCAGTATCTCCATGGAACCCAGTTTAGAGCTGTGGTTTCATTCCCAGCATTCCAACATGTTTCACCTCCATCAGAGGAAAATCCTGGAAACAAATTCATTCAGGTTTCACTGCAGATGGAGCGGTGTGTGTGTGTGTGTGTGTGTGTGTCAGCTGATGGCTCTCCGGACTGTCTGTGCAGTAATTGCTGCTGTATTTTCCAGAGTTATTGCAGAAAATATGAACTGATTGTAACTGAATGTTTTCCACTTCCAATAAAGAGTTTTCTTCTGAGATCTGTTGTCTGAGAGCTGAGATGAGGAGTGGAGAGAAAATCATTTGTTGTTCGCGTCAGTTTCTGAGCTCTAAGCCTCTAAACACACACACACACACACACACACACACTGTCACCAACCTAGAATCCAGCCTGTTAGTGGTCACTAGGCCCAACTCAGGAGGTCACGAGGAGACACGAGACTTTCTCCTCCGTCTTTAGTCTGCATTGATTTCAACTGTGTGTCACCAGAATTATTATTATTATTATTATTATTATTA
>NC_136612.1:7586183-7593683 GCF_933228915.1 Telmatherina bonti | reverse complement strand
TGCGCTCGCGCGCAGAAAGCGTCTTGCAGATGGCGCCGCTGATCGGGTTTTATCTAAGTTTTCTGTTGATTTAACGACTAAAACCGTCTTCAGTTTCATATTTTTCTAATTATTTCTGTGTCACATAAACAAATAAATAAGTAACTAGTGTGTATCTGTAATTAGACTCTTTCAGGCTCGTTTGGTGGAGAGAGGAGCAGAGTTAACCGCACAGACTTCATGCTCCTAATGGACAGATGACGACGCTCTCCATAAATGCACTCATCCCTGTGGGTTTCTGTAGTGTGTGTGTGTGTGTGTGTGTGTGTGTGTGTGTGCGGAGGGAGGGGGTGTTTATTGGTTTATGATAGTCTTTTGGTGTTGCAGCCAGACAGACGCCATTTCCTTTAAGCACAAATGTATAACTGCAGAGACACATATTTAAAACACATGCTGGCTCAAGTCTCTTTCTTCTGTTTCTTTCTTCTTCTTTTGTCCCACAGACACAGATTCACTCTGAAGTATGAGGGGAAAAGAAAAGCTGTGAACCTAGACGAGCAGAATAATCTCCACTGGAAGTTTAATTAACAGCAGAAACGCAGACATGTGAAGTGGGAAGTCTCATCTTTAATAGGAATCCGGCATCAGCAGCTCCATCTCACAAAGTCAGGACAGAAAGGAGGAAAACATCCAGGAGGGATTGGAACCGAGGAGCAGCCTGTCTGGAGGTTTCCTGCTCGTTAATAAACTCTCTCACTGGGACCACATGCTTTGGATTTGTCTCGTTAAAAGCCAGAGAGCTAACAGAATCATTTCTGTGTTTTCAGCAACAAACCTCCAGAAAAACAGGCTTCTCTGTTCCTGAGAGAAAATAAAGGCTCAGAGAGAGAGAGAGAGAGAGAGAGAGAGAGAGAAACAATCAGTGATCAATAAAACTTCTGGAAGTCCGAACTCTCCCCCCTCTGTCTTACAGCACACCAACACAAGCCAACATTAAGCACAAAGACCGCGTTGGACTGACAGGAGAACAGACAATTCAAACAACACAACATGGAAAAAGGCATCTAACAAATCAGAACAGGCACAGAAAGGAAGAAAAATCTATTTTACAACAAATCCAGAGAACAAAACAATATTCAGCTCATTCCGTTACTCACCTTATTTACAATAAATTAGAAATATTTCCCATCAAGAATATTTCCTATCCTATCTTAGCTTTTTTTTCAAAAATTATTTTCAGAAACTTTCCAACAGATCAGAAACAGATCAGGAACATTTCAACACAAGAATGAAGCGACGCAACAGCTGACTTGACGCATGCGCAGACCGTGTAAACATTTCCTCTGCATGTTGATACATTTCAGCTCTTCTCTGGTATTAAACCCACGTGAGGGGGTGTATGTAAACCTGTTGCCCATTGTAACCCCCCACTCCCACGCTTCCTTCTCATTGACACACACACACACACACACACACACACACACACACACACACACACACACACAAGCCTTGCTATTGTTTATTACGCGTCCATAAAAGTGCCACCGGACGCCGCTCGAGTCTGCAGGAGCAACACTGGAGATAAGACCGGAGACCCGCGTGGGCTGTCGGTCCCACGCGCCCCTTTCATCCTGTAACTACCTGATCAATACAACTCGACATGAAGCGGAGTGGAAGCAGATAATAATCACAGCGACAGCAGAAAGACACGGAGCAGGAATAAATCCTGACTGCTGCAGCCTCAGCTTCTGTCCTCACGCGTGGACCAGTCCGTGTCAGATCCACGTCTCTGCGTGGACCAGTCCGTGTCAGATCCACGTCTCTGCGTGGACCAGTCCGTGTCAGATCCACGTCTCTGCGTGGACCAGTCCGTGTCAGATCCACGTCTCTGCGTGGACCAGTCCGTGTCAGATCCACGTCTCTGCGTGGACCAGTCCGTGTCAGATCCACTTCTCTGCGTGGACCAGTCCGTGTCAGATCCACGTCCCACAGTGTCCCTCCGCCTTGCATAGCAGATCTTAGTAAACATGTTGGATGCATAAAAATAGAAATGATCTGTTTTATATAGAAGATGTAGGATAGTGGAATATTTCCCCGCGCGTGCACAAGTCTGCAGTAAAAGTCCACCTGAAGGAAGCTGCAGCGTGGACATGTCCACGGACCTGAAGCTGCAGTTTAAACATGTTGCTGTGGGGCGCGCGCAGCAGCTTTCAGAGACGCACATCTCTGAAACTACACCTGACTCGTGTCCAGACTGGTGCGCGAGGCTGGACTGGACTGGACTGGACTGGACTGGACTGGACTGGGCTGGACTGGACTGGACTGGACTGGACTGGACTGGGCTGGACTGGACTGGGCTGGACTGGACTGGGCTGGACTGGACTGGACTGGGCTGGACTGGACTGGACTGGACTGGACTGGACTGGGCTGGACTGGACTGGACTGGGCTGGACTGGACTGGACTGGACTGGGCTGGACTGGACTGGACTGGGCTGGACTGGGCTGGACTGGACTGGATGGGATTTTTAAATTCCTCTAAATGCAGTTTCTCTCTTCAAATGCAGCTCGTTCCACGCGCACGTGACGCGGATGAGATGGATTTCCACGCGCGCAGCGGTGCGTTCAGGTGGTGATTCTGATCGGATCCCTGTGCTGAGACTGGTTAGTAACCCACACGACTAACCAGACTAACAACTAGTCAGTGATGAGTCAAGCGTGGCAGCAGCGCGTGGAACAGATGAGAAACTAAAGACAAACAGTCTTCTGAAGTGTTCTTCTGGTTCTGGTTCTGGTTCTGGTTCTGGTCCTGGTCCTGGAACAGCCCGTTTCCACACCTCCACGTGGCTCCGCTGCAGCAACGAACTAATAAATAACTAATGAAGGAAGTCCAGGAGAGAAGTTCCGGTCCCAGACCTGGTCCTAGACCTGGTCCCAGACCTGGTCCCAGACCTGGTCCCAGACCTGGTCCTAGACCTGGTCCCAGACCTGGTCCCAGACCTGGTCCTAGAGGACGATCCGGGTTTAGAAGAGTCCGCAGAGAGAGGTGGCTCCAACCTTCTGACTGGACACCACGCTTGGAGTAGGACCTCTGCTCCTCTCTGCTCCTCTCTGCGCCTCTCTGCTCCTCTCTGCGCCTCTCTGCGCCTCTCTGCTCCTCTCTGCTCCTCTCTGCGCCTCTCTGCTCCTCTCTGCTCCTCTCTGCTCCTCTCTGCGCCTCTCTGCTCCTCTCTGCTCCTCTCTGCGCCTCTCTGCTCCTCTCTGCTCCTCTCTGCGCCTCTCTGCTCCTCTCTGCTCCTCTCTGCTCCTCTCTGCGCCTCTCTGCTCCTCTCTGCGCCTCTCTGCTCCTCTCTGCTCCTCTCTGCGCCTCTCTGCTCCTCTCTGCGCCTCTCTGCTCCTCTCTGCGCCTCTCTGCTCCTCTCTGCTCCTCTTTGCTCCTCTCTGCTCCTCTATGCGCCTCTCTGCGCCTCTCTGCGCCTCTCTGCTCCTCTCTGCTCCTCTCTGCGCCTCTCTGCTCCTCTCTGCTCCTCTCTGCGCCTCTCTGCTCCTCTCTGCTCCTCTCTGCGCCTCTTTGCTCCTCTCTGCGCCTCTCTGCTCCTCTCTGCTCCTCTCTGCGCCTCTCTGCTCCTCTCTGCTCCTCTCTGCGCCTCTCTGCTCCTCTCTGCGCCTCTCTGCGCCTCTCTGCTCCTCTCTGCGCCTCTCTGCTCCTCTCTGCGCCTCTCTGCTCCTCTTTGCTCCTCTCTGCGCCTCTCTGCTCCTCTCTGCTCCTCTCTGCGCCTCTCTGCTCCTCTCTGCGCCTCTCTGCTCCTCTCTGCTCCTCTCTGCTCCTCTCTGCGCCTCTCTGCGCCTCTCTGCTCCTCTCTGCGCCTCTCTGCTCCTCTCTGCGCCTCTCTGCTCCTCTTTGCTCCTCTCTGCGCCTCTCTGCTCCTCTCTGCTCCTCTCTGCGCCTCTCTGCGCCTCTCTGCTCCTCTCTGCGCCTCTCTGCTCCTCTTTGCTCCTCTCTGCGCCTCTCTGCTCCTCTCTGCTCCTCTCTGCGCCTCTCTGCTCCTCTCTGCGCCTCTCTGCGCCTCTCTGCTCCTCTCTGCGCCTCTCTGCTCCTCTCTGCGCCTCTCTGCTCCTCTTTGCTCCTCTCTGCTCCTCTTTGCTCCTCTCTGCTCCTCTTTGCTCCTCTTTGCTCCTCTTTGCTCCTCTCTGCTCCTCTCTGCTCCTCTGCGCCGTTTGGAGATCAATAAACCCACCAGGAGATGAACAGCTGTCCACCAGTCAGAAGCCACTGCCTCCCAGGATTCCCAGTCCACTTGTTAATGAATCCTTGGGCAACATACTGAACCTAACCTGACTCCCGACGCGTGCATGTGTGTGCACGCGCGTGTGCATGTGAGATGGCCAATGCATAGAAAAAAGAGCTGAATGAGTGTTTGAATGAAAGTCATCCGCGTGGTCCCTTGTAGGCCCAAACCAGCAGTTTATGCGCGTGCATGTGTCTGTAAGTACTACAGCGTGTGATGGACGTCCTGCACACGCGCCTGAATGTGCGCGTGTCCTCCTCTCTACTCCTTCGGTTGGTCTTTGTTCTGTTTCTTCATTTTCATCCTCCGGTTCTGGAACCAAATTTTAACCTGCCGCTCCGTCAGGTTGAGCGCGCGCGCCACCTCGTGCCGCCGGTCCCGCGTGAGGTACATGTTGAACAGGAACTCCTTCTCCAGCTCCAGGGTCTGGTACTTTGTGTAGGGACACCGCTTCTTCCTGGAGGAGCGCGCGTGCAGCCAGTTGGCAGAAGGGTCATCTGTAGGACAGCAGAAGAAGAAAAGTTTTCAACTTTCTTTCTTTCTTTCTTTCTTTCTTTCTTTCTTTCTAAACTGCTTCAGTAGACTGAAGTGGATTCATCCTGCCTCAGACAGATTTGGTGAAATATGAACACAGCACGTGGACATGCAGCCTATAACATGACAAATGTCTGTTTCCTGAATTGACTTTTTTTTTATTAAACTGTGCGGATGTGATGTACTGGTGTCTACGAGTCTAAGCTGGGAATGAATGAATATTTACTGAGCAAAAGGAGTGTGTCAAATAAATGCAGAATTTCCACAGAGCAGCCTCACGCCAAGGTTATTTAACTATGTTCCTATTAGGCTTCTAGATAGATAGATAGATAGATAGATAGATAGATAGATAGAACCTGAGAATGAAACAACCAATCAGACGGAGCAGAAAGGAGCGTTGCATCGCCTAAAGACAAGCATGCATTGGTTAAAGCATCAACTTTAGATGCTTCACAGATCTTTGGAACAAGATAAATAGTCATTAATTCACTGATCCTGTCGCTGATCAGATTAGAAATTCTTTCATTGTTTGACAGCTTTAGTGTGTAGAATTCCCTCCTTACAGGAAAGTACACAAACACACACCGTGGTGTTTTACAACCCAATAATGTTTCTTTTCTCTGCACGAACATCTATCGCCACATCGCCAGTTATCAAATATATCAGGAGAAAAATTAAATTTCACCTGACGTCTTCTCCTGAATCTGAACAAATGATCGATAAATAACCAGCGTAGCCTTATTTTTACCAGCGTTACAAACTTGTACTATTGGCAAAGGAGCCATAACTTTATTATGAGAGCATGAAGAAGCATTGGTGTGGATGGATAAGATATTGTTTAAGATCCAGAGAGGGAGGCCATGATAGTGGTTCTGTGATGGATATAACTACCCCTCTCCCCTCTTCTTTCCATTAGCTGAGCTATAGTTAGCAACCATCATCAGTGAATATGTCCTTAATACCCTCTGGAATCAATTTCTTCCAGCCTGTCCAACACGAGCAGCATGTAGAGGATCGATTACGGCTCAAAGCAGAATGAAATGCCTGGCACAGACACAAGTGTGTGTCAGTATATTGGTGAGGGTGGGGTACAGGGGCATGCAGTGTTTCTGACACTGTAAAAAGGGGCTTTGCACTCCTTGGGTGTATAATCATATAATATGATCCTAAGGACCATCCATTACTCTTGGAGATATACCAAGACTATGGTTGTCACTCAAGATGACAAACTGAGAGGGGGTGGGGAGTGGGTAAGAGGGTTGAGCAGTGTATCAGCCTTGATGGATGCATGGGAACAGTGACCAAAATGGCAGTAAAACCAATATCATGTCCCACCTCTTTAATTCTGTCTCCCTCCCTTTGCAATTTCACCCTAATAGTTCCAGAAATTGACCTCCCATATATCCCACGGCGCGTTATTACATTTCCCAGTCGTATTTTATCTAACCCCCACCCCTTCCCAGTACCTCCATCTACCCAAACGCTAACACCCCGTCTCTCCCATATACCAACAGAAACACACCAATTAATGAAGTTGTTCATCCGATATTATTACTTAACAAACTTCAGGGGTAATAACTTTCTCACTCTGCCCACCAGCAGCAGAGAGACTGAATGTAATCTTGTGGTTTTTTTCTGGATGGCTGCCCGGCACCCATAACACAAAGAGAAAGCTGTAGCTGGATGGTGGCGTTGCTGAGTGTAAGATTCCAGTCATGTTGTTCGCACGGCGGCCATTTTAACGGGAAACTCTTCTGATGTTTCTGCTCTCGTCCAAAACCCCTCTTACAATACGTAGATCATCAACAACAACAAAGGCGTTGAATAACAGTAGAACTCTGTGATATGTAGCAGGCCAACAAGTCAAAGCTCTGAAGAAATTTGGGTAAAATAAGAATAGAAACAAAGCAGTGGAAAGATGCTCATGTCAGGCTTGAAAACATGAAATTCAGATCAGATCTACAGAGAGGATCTGCACTTTGCCTAAACCAGAAGATTTCCAGAATATGACAACATTTCCGGACAGAGTACAGATTTTTCATAATATTTCTTTGTAATATTTGTAGAGAGACAATATTTAACTTGTTGGTAAGGATAAGAGTTCAGAGTTTTGTAGTGTCAGGAGTAACGTCACAGTTTTGCACTTTTTTCCCTTTTCAATTAAAATGAAAAATGTTATATTTTATATTCTATATCAGCAGCTTCTGCTCCATTTGATGACGTTTTATCACCATGAATGAACCCAAAGCATCAGTTTTTAAGATACTCTGTAAACACTGTGAAAAAGTTCATATCGCCATGGCAACCCAGCCCATCTGTTAGTTCGCTGTGTGATTCAGGCCTGATTAGTCATTATTTTATTTGACTGAGTGTTGAGGTTTATTACAAGCTCATCGAGCTGTCGAAGAAAAGAGGTTTTTATTTAGCTAGATAAAGAAGAATTTAAAAATGAATCTAAGTCAGTGAGTCTAACCAGGAAGTCATGTTGTCTCCGTGTTGTGATGTCAAAGTGTGGCGGATGAAATGAAACCACATTTTTAAAAAAATCATTTCCCAGAGCTGTCCTTAAATTTGAGTTTGATTAAGACTATGACGGTCCACCACTCATCATCCAGCAGCTTTATGAGGACTTGGTCTTTTTTATGAATCTGTAGCCAGAAGGATTATTTTTATGCTCCAGAGATCTTTTCTTTATTTATAT
>NC_136612.1:7516183-7578683 GCF_933228915.1 Telmatherina bonti | reverse complement strand
ATATATATATATATATATATATATATATATATATATATATAAAATATGGTGTGCATGTGTGTGAATTATGTCCATTTCCGAAACTGTGGGTCCGTGTGTGTGTGTGTGTGTGTAAGCTACAGAGATGTTGGGTAACGGGCTGCATGTGGGAGCGAAGCTCGGTGGACGGTGGGGGGTTTGGGGGTCCAGCGTCTCTCCCCTCTTTGTTCGGGTTTTATGGCAGCATTAAAAGCAGTTACAATCTCCCACTCCATTCTCCCCTTCCCACGCGCTATTTCCTGCTTTAACAACTTACTTTGATCCAGTCCCTCTTTGTCTTCGTTCCCTTCACAAACGCTCTTACTGTCCTCGAACCCGCGTCCCGGGATGGCAGCCGGATGGTGGCCCAGCTCACGCGCTGCAGAGGAAACTGAGTCCAGGATGTAGGTGGTGCTGGTGGTCTCGTCCTGGTGCTGGCCGCCGCTCTTCAGTGGGATCTCCCTGCCCTGATGGCCGAGGTGCGGCTCCAGCTTGACTTGGCCCGCTTGGCTCTGTCCCGGGACAGACTCGGAGTGGCCCGGAGGACAGTCCAGCCACGAGCGTAAGTAGCGCGTGTCCGCGGCGGGGACGTGCTGGGCTGGGATGTAAGGGTGGTACACAGTGGCGAGGCCACTGGCGCCGTGGTGCGTGCTGAACGGGCTCCAGGATGAGGAGAAGACCGGAGCTTTGGGCTGGAAGCTGCAGGATGGGAACGAGTCGGGGTTCCCCGCGTGCGCCGCGCCGACCGGCGGCCGTCCCTCCGCGGCTGCGGCGGAGCTGGAACTGGAATACTGGATGCTGGGAAAGCGAGCTGGACCTGAGAGTTCATCACTGTCGTGACTAATGATGGAGTCCACGTAGTAGTTGGTTAAAGTCCCAGAAATGGACATCCTCTGACATTATCTGCAGACGTTTCTAACCGGAGAACGAGCACGGAGACATGATCAGACCTTCCTCGCTCCTTTTTTCCTCTTTTTCTGCCCTCGACCCCCACCTCGCTCTCTCTCTCTCTCTCTGTTTCTCGTTCTCTCTCTCCCTTCTGTCACCCCTTCTTCCAAACAACTTGCTCACTACAGAGGAAAACCCTGGAGCAGCCTCCAGCCTCGCGCTGCGCGCGGGGGTTTGTCGGCTGTGCGCGAGAGTCGCAAACTGATTGGCCGGACTTTTACTTCGGGCCTGGAAAAGCATAAATCCATCCTGTAACACCACCTCCCGCCCCCCGCCCTCCCCCACCCTCACCCTTTCTACATTGTCTCGTTACAGAAAAAAAGGAAAATGAGAAGTTGATCAAGTTTAACTGTCGCTTCAGACTCATGCACGCGCACACAGAATCACAGAAATCTGACAAACTGAGACATCACATTTCATTTTATTCATTTATTTAAATAAAATCCAAACAAAAGCCATTCTGGTCTAAAAGATGTCAGAACTGGATCAAATTGGCTCTTTTATTTATTTTTCATGAACACATTTTTTAAACATATTTTCTGTGTTTCTCATCACATTTCCAGATCCAGCATGGAGGGAAAAGCTCACTGGGGTGTATCTGCATTATGTATTTATTTGGGAGGTTTTCTGTCAGCTGCTGATATTATTTTATTGGCATATTAACAGTCGTTTTGTTACCAAGCGCCATTAAACCCCGCATGGTTCTCCCTCTTGTCTTTACAGCGGAGCTACTTCATCTATTTTTGGGGTCTGTTTAATACCGTAATAAAATCGTGGATCAGGGCGGTTGCTCTGGTTTTACAGGGCTTATATACGGCCTGTGGCACAGCGGACTTCTGCAGACACTCCTGTTCGGCTGGCTGCAGGATGCTGAGTGGTCCCAGGACTGGATGGAGACACTCAGCCCAGCTTTGTAGGGAGGACAGCTGGTTCTGCTGCGCTGTGTGGAAACCAGTTCTTCCCACAACTCCATCAGCAACATCTGTGGATGAAAGAATCTGCACAACTTTAGGGATGAACCTGAGGAGCGTCACGGGACCGGAAGGGCCGAAAGTCCAAACATCTGCCTTCACCGAGGTTGTAAGTCTGTATTTATATGTGATTATAACAGACATGGATTATTGGACTCTTTGGAGATGCGCGGCAGCTACTCAGGCAGCCATAAATCCGATCTGCAGGTTGCATATGCAGCTAATGCTGTTATTTATGACAAGTAAATATGAACTATATCGCTTATGGGGGTTAAGGCTGTTATTTATGAGCATGGAGGTATGCTGCAGCGGAGCTCTCAGATCCACTGAGGGAAAAAAACAATTACTGGAACAGGAAATAAACTGATCAGCTGTTCTAATTCATGTAGAAGCAGCAAGAAAGGCGGACAATTGTTTCTGCAGTGAGTCTGAATTCCGACATGAAGATTTCTCTCCAGCTGTAATTTCAGCTCTCCTGTGCAGAAGGAAGCAGGCTGAAAAGTCTAAATGTTCTGCTAGAGAACCATGGGTTGTATCCAGAACCATAAGAGGAATGATGGAGGGATATTGATTCTGCTTGGAGAAGAGCCACTCAACCTGAAGGTCACTAAAGCTGCTGTGTCTCTGAAACTACAGCTCCTGTTGTTTAGACTTTAGGTCGACATGCCCGGGATGTTTCTCAGTGGAACTTGTCTCTTCTCAGACCGCAGGCTGCGGGAATGTTCATTTCCAGAGGGCCTCCACCCTGTGGGCTGAGCTGCGAAACAGTCTGCGTGTTAATTGGAAACACTGGAGTGGGTTGGATAAAAATGGCTGACACTGTGGGCCTTATCCTTTAACCCACTAAGAATCAGTCACGCGGTAGAAAAGCTGCTTTTTCTCCACACCACGGAGCTTAAACGCGTTTCTGTCTGAATGCAGCAGAAACTTCTGCCTCGTCTCTTCATTTCGGTCTTATTTCATCATTTTACATTTTTATGTTCCTGGAATTGAAAAGTAAAGTTCTCATCAAAGGTTAATTGATTTTAGTTGGACTAAAACGCAACAAACCACTTAACAGCGTTTTATGAGAGCTGTAAAGCAGCATCCGGCCACAGTAAAAAAGATTTTTACATGTTTTTCCTGTTTCTAAAAAAGGAGGCCTGTCGACACATCCGTGTCACTAAAATGAAGGTTAAAGGCAGTTTTCCAGCTCTGATACAATTCTCTCTTCACGTCTCCTCTCGTCCAAATGAATAAAATATAAAACTCAAAGTCGCCACAAAAAAAAAAAAAACTTGAAATATTTTCCATCATTTAATTTTGCTGAGTTGAAACAGGCGCGTGCACGTAGGTTTTCCTGCAGCTAAATCCACAAACATCTACCATGAAATGGTTTAAACATATATTGAGACGACATTTCTGATCACGCCAGCAGCAGTTTCCTTTTTCTGGTTGTTTACAAGGTTTTACGCTTCTGAAAGTTTTTTTTAACAACATAAAGAAGGAAAAATAAAAGAAATTGATTTCATCTTGTTGTGTTGCAGGAGCAAAAAGCAATAAATTAAAACTCACTGCGCAAAAATTGTATTGAATATTTACAGGGTTTGCAACTTGGAGCAAACGTGAACATGCAGAGATGTTTCAGTAAACATTCAAACAAATTAAATTAAATTAGAACATGTGTACATGTTTTTTATGATTATTTCTCACATGGTCATACAAAAGGTAATAAGACTTACAGTAGAAAACAAAACAAATTTAATTAATATAGAAGAAGATTATCTGTAGTCACATGGAAACTTCTGTGGAAACTTGTTTCATTTTTCGTTTTAATTATCCTACAACTGGGACAAAATTAATATTTCTGAACTGATAATAATCCAACATCTTGTACTTATTTATTTGTAAATCGAGCCGTGTGGAAATGCTCCTTGGTCTCCTTGTTTCCAGCTGAAGGCTGTAAAATGGCTCTTCGGACTGCTGTCTTTATTTTATCAGTGAAGTTGAAACGCATCCATTCCCTCCACCTCCTCCTGCTGGAGTTACAGGATATTTTCTGCAATCAGTCCTCAGAGGTTATGAAAAGCAGATGCGTGATTAAAAAGTGTGACATCTCTCAGGAAGATCTGACAGGGCGGTATGGGAGTTATGCTGCAGGACATCCCGCTGCGTCCCGCAATCAGACAAAGACATTTCTGTTCGTGTGAGGGGGGGCAAACTCACCAACTCATGTAGGAATATATCACACGTTTGTGTTTGGGATTTTACTGTAATAAACACCCCGCCTGAACTTCAGGGTGTTTCCAGAAGAGTCTGATTGTGTCATTTATTCGTTATGTTTCAACACGACCCAGAAAATGAGCTTTAGGGAGTGTGTGCAAATGAACTGCGTTAGTTGTAAACAGCTCTACTTCTGCTTCATTGCTCTATAATGCCACAACAACCCTTTTATTCATCCTTTTGAGGTTAAATGAATTACATTAAGTAGGAATAAAATGGCGGAGCATGTTCCTCCAGTTTGCGCCGCTCAGAACAAAGAGCTTCTCTCTGATTTCACGTCGCTAAGCAAGTCTTAAAATTCATTCACAACTCAATACTGCAGAGATCACATCGTAGTTATTTTTGTAGTGGTATTAATGCAACTTGGAAATTTCCTGAAACGTTTTACACTTCCTGCATTTCTTTAATAAACTGTATCCAGTAAAACAACATTAAATACAATACTCACGTTTTGGTGTGAAATTCAAATTTTATCTATTAAATCAAAGTTTAAATCTATTCTAAAAAGTTAGCATGCTGGTTTCCAAAAGGGTTTACTGGTGTGTGTTCAGTGTGTATAATAGTTTGGTGTAAGTAAGGATGTTCATAAACATTTAAAGCTGATTACAACCATGTCGTTTTTTCAGATATACAGATTTATAGATTTTTATCATTTGAATGAAACATATTAACATATTACAAGTTTTTGCATTGACTTTTCTCATTATACATTATTTAAATTGCCTAATCTTTATATAAATAAGGATTGTTTACAGATATCTCTCCAGATTATTTATACCTCACAGTAGTTCGTATGAAATGATAAAAGTAAGACTCAGTTCCATTTTATATTTTTTTCTTGCATCTGGACTCATCCCACAGCTGGAATATTCCTTTCTACGTACATGTTCCAGTTATATGGCAACATTAGGTTAGTTGTAGGATGACGTAGAGAAACCAAGGCCAAAGTTCTGGCTGAAGGTCTCCTGTCTTCTGGGCAGATAAACGGTCGTCTCTGTGGCGGGCGGCCTGAGGTTCATGCTTTTAGGTGTCGCTGGTCTCATGAGTCCCAGAGGGTCGCCTGGTCTACCTCTGATCATTGCACAGTCACTGATTACTGTCTGATATTTTGCCCCACATTTACCAACATGCATGCTGACCCAGTCGCTGTGTTGTTCTGTGGGTTCAGTCACCAACAACTAAGATATATTTATGTTTGTTATTTGTGTTGCTGATGTTGTTGTTGTGATTCAGGATCTTTTTTTAGCTTGTTGGTCTTTAATAGGTGCCCCCAATGATTGCCAGCTTTGCTTTTCTTGAAGATATAGCAAGTTGGCTTTCTGCTTCCTTGCATCTGCAGCCGTTTGCCGGATTCGTCTTTAGATTGCACATCTGAAGCTGTTGCTTTCACTCCAGCATATCCTCATTTCTTCTCTTCACTCTCTCTTTTGTCTGTTTTTGCTCTCCTTTCTTTTGCCCTCACCCTCTTGTCAGGTCCAACATTAACATGTAAATTCAGCCATAAATTATTTATTTGGACCTTCATTCTGTTGGACAGGACATGGTTAAGGAAAATAAAACTATATCTAAAACCATCAAAGTGCCATAGCCAGCCTGTTATGGCACTTAGATGATAATATTTGAGATTATGAATCTAGATGAAGAACAGAAATAGATTTTTTCTATTTAACTTGACAGATTTCTGTGACCTGGAAGTTGCTGAGTTCTCCTTTGTGATTTCCAAGTGTTGATATAATATTCAATGTGCTCCAGTCATGCAGAGGTTCACCAACGTTTTGAGTAATAAACTGTTTTTTGTTTGTTTACTCTTCCATTGCACTGTGTAAAAATGAGCTATTATATAAAATTTCAAATCAAAATTCCAAAATCATCCTGATTTTAGTTTTTTGTGATATTGATTGAGAAAAAAAACTATTATTTATTTTTAGATGTCAGATTCTGAATTAACTATGAGCTGAATGAATGATACCAGTTTTTGTTTCATTTACTAAAAGAATAATAAAAAAAAATGATTGAAGGATTCAATATATATATATATATATATATATATATATATATATATATATATATATATATATATATATATATATATATATATATATATATATATATATATATTCATTTTATATATAGACATTTTTCCCTTTTTGCTTTTAAACAGGGCACTGGAAATGGAAGTGAAGACTGGAAAGGCAAGGCTGAATTGCAAATTGGATGCTGTAGAATTAGGAGGCAGGCCAAATGAAATCAAGATTGTATCATCAGCATAAAGACGCATCCTAAAACTGCCAGCAGCTGTACATTAATAGCATCTATTGAGAACTTAGCTGGGCCCAAGAAGGAGCCCTGAGACACACCTTTGTGGATAGCAGATGGTTCAGACAATATGTTTCTCATTGTCAAGTGCTTGATATGGGCACCAAGATAGCTGATAAACCAGTTATGAACTGCAAAAAGAGTAAGATAAGAAAATAAGAAAAATAAAAAACATTTCTTGATATTAGTGAAATTACATCTCCATGCAGTTAGTAACATGACATTACTTAAACATGGATGTTATAGTGCCTAATAATAAGTATGATGAGCCAATTATGAGCAAACTATAAGTGTTTTAAATGCATTTACATCAGCTCCTCTGAAATCAAAAACACAAAAGTGGAAAATATTGTTTATGTTGTATATACCTTGTATGTATAGACAGATGTATATATCTTATATATAAATATATATATTATATTTTATATATATATATTGTATATCACATCTTTAATGTGCATTGTATATAGTATTTTGCTCGTTTTGCTTGTTGTTTAGATTTTTTTTAACTCGTAGTGGATTTTAGTTATATTTTTATTTTATTATTATTTACTACCTATTTGCACTATCTACTTTGTTTGCATCTTTCATTACTATTTGCACCCTCCTTGTTGTTTCTGAGAGCCTATGTAACAGTGAATTTCTCCACTGCGAGATAAAGTCTTATCTTATCTTATCTTATCTTATCTTATCTTATCTTATCTTATGTTAATGTGGACAGAGACTGACAGAGGCTGAGTGAATAAAAATCTGTCAATTAGTCTTTCACAGTAATCCAGTTCAATCAGTACATAACAGGTGGAGAGGTGGAAAAGCTTGATTGGCATTTCAATGTCATCTGCAGATGCAACTGGTTGAATTGTTGCAGTGCTGGTTGAGAAGCTTGAGGCAGACTTCCTACAAACATCCGTCTATCATTTGGCATCTTTTGCACATTGAGTGTTAATCCCAGTGTGCCCAATGGGAAAGTACTTTAAATATAAAAAAGTTGATTAACTGTGTTTTATTATTTTAGAACCTAACCATTCCTCCTGCATAAATAACATCTTTTATGTGTGATGAATGGATGAGCAGGTAAAGAATATAAAAGAAAACATTCATGTTTATTTATTTATTAAAAACAAACAATTCAACTTAAGTGGAAAAAAGTCTGTCAGTGAAGAGAAGTCTGGTTCTGAAGTAAAAAATATTACGACGTTTATTGAACATAAATTAGGACAGAACAGAGAAATACAAATTGCAATTTAGAGAGACAGTTCAGCGTTCCGACGGGGCGGAAAGTCTGAAAATGCTCTAACCGAGTTCCAGACTGAACCATCCTTTTACCCTCGCATAAGGGCATCAATTGCCTGCCCTGAATCTATGTTATTCTAAACAAGCATGGTCTGTTATTAGTTGTAAAACTCTTCAAAGGAAGAGAGTGTTCTAGTTAATCAGATCCCAGTTGTCTGAATGCAGACATCTCAGGGCCTCCACACATTAGCTATGTCTGTAAGGAGAATAAGCAGACACTGTGTAACCAAGCCTAAGCTCTTTAGTTCAGCGTAACCACTTCAGACATACACAACAACCATCAGAAATTAATATATGCTAAGGATTATAAAATACATGAAAATTTAAGTTAGAACATAAAATTTCCACAACATCAAATGTCCCATAAATAAAGGAAAGTATTTTTAATTCAGATTAATTTAATTAAAAGGATTTCCTAACTCGCACTAAAGCAAAACTTGGGGCTCTTTAGTTGCTGGAATTTCACAGTGGCAGGCAGCGGCCTTTAGGCTATGAAAAGCTGATCTTCTCATCTTTACTAGCTGCAGTGCTCGTCAATACTTACTTTTAGGGTGCTCCCCTGGTGATTGAGCTCTGTAGTAAATATAATATTTATCTTTAGAAAGTACTTTCTTAGCATAAGATGTATTTAGTTACTTGAAATATGTGTCTGTATTGGAATAAAATTAAATCAAATTAAATTAAATAAAAGGTACTTCATGCATCCCAGAGGGAAAGTGGAATGTCACGTACACACGTACAACGGAGCAAACATGTGGTGTGCATTACAACTTGAGACTGACAGGGTGCAGAAATAAAAGGGAAAGAGGTCTGTCCAAAACACCAGTTTAGCTTTTTGTGTGAATGCTAGATCGCATGTGCTGATATTATTATGCATGGTCAACCACCATGAGAGGATGGGTTAAAATTAATTTGCACTTCTTGGGAGGGTGGAGTCGCTGTTGGGGGAAAGGGGTGCCTCCCTACATGTAATGGTAGGGAAAAACCTGCATCCTAATAACTTAACCATCATTCCTCAAGACAAGATCTCCAAGATGTTTGTGTCCTTCCTTCATCTTTGGTTCTGGTTAAACTGGTATAAATGTGAGCCAGTTGACCAGTAATCACCAATGTTCTGACGCCCAAGAAATGTGTCAGTCTGAAAGAACTCATACATAAAGTCTACTGACCCGTCCTTCATGGTAAATGTTTAGTTATTTAGATAGATAGATAGATAGATAGATAGATAGATAGATAGATAGATAGATAGATAGATAGATAGATAGATAGATAGATATCTCTTCAATACCCACCTTTGATTGTTGCTTGACCATTACCTGGTCCATCATATTTTCTTCTTTCATCGTTTCATCATCATTTCCTATTTTTACTTTCCCAAATTCATCAATGCCAAAACTCCAAGTTTTATTTAGCCTTGCTGTGTACACCCTGAGATAACTCTATGTTATTGAGGCTTGATCAGGTTTTTTATTGGTGGTTTTATGGGATTCCGGGGCCCCAGGCAAAAGCAGGCACAGGGCCCTTCTGCACTTTCTACTCCACTACTGTACATTATTTGCGTTGCTGGTTACATATTTCAAACCCTTCCTGCTAACTGGAGATGGATTTTTTTAGGCTGTCGAGTATGATATTTGGGAGAAAAATATTTTGAATTGATTTAATCAAAAAGTTAATTTAAAACAAAATAATTAATGAATAAATGGCCCTGTGATGGATTGACGACCGGTACAGGGTGTACTGGTGCCTCTCACCCAATGATTGCTGATAATGATGTGATGGGATCCAGCTTTCTGTGACCCTGACTTGGTCTAAGTGGATTAAAAAAATATTGAAAAAAAATGTTTGGGGGGGGGGGCGGGGGGGTTGGCTCTGTTTTGACTCTTACAACAAATAAAATATCAATTATAGCCTGAACATTTTACAGCAGGAATGAATTGTTAAGTACAAGAACATGCAACAAAGTATGAAACTTCTGGCTGGCAGCTGTACTGATAGATTTATCTTTACATTTAGACCAGAGGTGTGTGCTTTATGTAAGCAAAATAATGATGTTTGTGGAAAAACCTGATTTATGCAGCCCTCTAATGCCCTTTAAAAATAAGGTTTTTCCACAAACTTATCATTATTTTGCTTACATAAAGCACACAGCTCTGGTCTAAATGTACGTACTTATGCAGCCCTCTAATGGCCTTTCCTCCCGTGGGCTCACCATCTGCGGGAGGAGCCGTAGGGGTCAGGTGCAATATGAGCTGGGCGGCAGCAAGGGGCGGGGACCCTGGCGGTCCGATCCCCGGCTGCAGAAGCTGGCTCTAGGGACGTGGAACGTCACCTCTCTGGTGGGGAAGGAGCCTGAGCTTGTGCGCGAGGTTGAGCGGTTCCGGCTAGATATAGTTGGACTCACCTCGACGCATGGCTTGGGCTCTGGAACCAGAACCCTCGAGAGGGGCTGGACCTTCTTCCACTCTGGAGTTGCTCATGGTGAGAGGCGAGGAGCAGGTGTGGGCATTCTCATCAGCCCCCAGCTTGGTGCCTGCACGTTGGGGTTTACCCCGGTGGATGAAAGGGTAGTTTCCCTCCGCCTCCGGGTGGGGGGACGGGTCCTGACTGTTGTCTGTGCTTATGCACCGAACAGCAGTTCAGAGTACCCACCCTTTCTGGGGTCCTTGGAGGGAGTGCTGGAGGGTGCTCCTTCTGGGGACTCCATTGTTCTGCTGGGGGACTTCAATGCTCACGTGGGCAATGACAGTGAGACCTGGAGGGGAGTGATTGGGAGTTCCCACTCCCCCTTTGAACCCAAATGCTGTTTTGTTATTGGACTTCTGTGCTCGTCATGGATTGTCTATAACGAACACCATGTTCCAACATAAGAGTGTCCATATGTACGCCTGGGATCAGGACTCCCTGGGCTGCAGTTCAATTATCGATTTTGTAGCCGTATCATCGGACCTGCGGCCACATGCCTTGGACACTCGGGTGAAGAGGGGGGCGGAGCTGTCAACTGATCACCACCTGGTGGTGAGTTGGCTCAGATGGTGGGGGAGGAAGCCAGTCAGATCTGGCAGGCCCAAACGTGTTGTGAGGGTCTGCTGGGAACGTCTGGCTGAATCCCCTGTCAGAGCGAGCTTCAACTCCCACCTTCAGCAGAGCTTCGAACATGTCCCGAGTGAGGCGGGGGACATTGAGTCCGAATGGGCTGTGTTCCGTGCCTCTATTGCTGAGGCGGAGCTGTGGCTGTAAGGTAGTTGGTGCCTGTCGTGGCGGTAATCCCAGGACTCGTTGGTGGACACCAGCAGTGAGGGATGCCGTCAAGCTGAAGAAGGAGTCCTATCGGGCCTTCTTGGCCTGTGGGACTCTGGAGGCAGCTGATGGGTACCGGCGGGCTAAGCGGCATGGCTTCGGCTGTCACCAAGGCAAAAACTTGGGCGTGGGAGGAGTTCGACGAGGACATGGAGAAAGACTTCCGGACGGCTTCGAGGAGATTCTGGTCCACCATTCGGCGGCTCAGGAGGGGGAAGCAGTGCTCCGTCAATACTGTGTACAGTGGAGATGGGGAGCTGCTGACCTCAACTCAGGACGTTGTGGGTCGGTGGAGGGAATACTTCGAAGACCTCCTCAATCCTACCAACACGTCTGATTAGGAAGCAGAGCTGGTGGACTCAGGGGTGGACTCTCCTATCTCTGGGGCTGAAGTCGCTGAGGTGGTCAAAAAGTTCCTTGGTGACAAGGCCCCGGGGGTGGATGAGATCTGCCCGGAGTTCCTTAAGGCTCTGGATGCTGTGGGGCTGTCCTGGCTGACACGCCTCTGCAGCATCGTATGGACATCGGGGACAGTGCCGCTGGATTGGCAAACTGGGGTGCTGGTGCCCCTTTTTGAAAAGGATGACCGGAGGGTGTGTTCCAATTACTGGGGAATCACACTCCTCAGCCTCCCTGGTAAGGTCTATTCAGGGGTCCTGGAGAGGAGGGTCCGCTGGATAGTCGAATCCCGGATTGAGGAGGAGCAGTATGGTTTTCGTCCTGGTCGCAGAACAGTGGACCAGCTCTATACCCTCTTTGGGGTCCTGGAGGGGGCATGGGAGTTTTCCCAACCAGTCTACATGTGCTTTGTGGACCTGGAGAAGACGTTTGACCGTGTCCCCCGGGGGCTCCTGTGGGGGGTACTCCGGGAGTATGGGGTACCGGACCACCTTGTATGAGCTGTCCGGTCCCTGTACGACAGGTGTCAGAGTTTGGTCCATATTGCCGGATTAGTCGGATTAGTTTCCAGTGAGGGTTGGACTCCGCCAAGGCTGCCCTTTATCACAGATTCTGTTCATAACTTATATGGACAGAATTTCTAGGCGCAGCGGAAGTGTGGAGGGGATCCTGATTGGTGGCCACAGGATTGGGTCCCTGCTTTTTGCAGATGACGTGGTCCTGTTGGCTTCATCTGGTCGTGATCTCCAGCTCTCACTTGAGCGATTTGCAGCCGAGTGTGAAGCGGCTGGGATGAGAATCAGCACCTCCAAATCTGAGACCATGGTCCTCAGCCGGAATAGGGTGGATTGCCCTCTCCGGGTCGGGAGTGAGGTCCTGCCTCAAGTGGAGGAGTTTAAATATCTCGGGGTCTTGTTCACGAGTGAGGGAAGGATGGAGCGTGAGATCAACAGACGGATCGGTGCGGCGTCTGCAGTAATGCGGACTCTGCGCCGGTCTGTCGTGGTGAAGAAGGAGCTGAGCCAGAAGGCAAAGCTCTCGATTTACCAGTCAATCTACATTCCTACCCTCACCTATGGTCATGAGCTGTGGGTCGTGACCGAAAGAACAAGATCTCGTATACAGGCGGCTGAAATGGGTTTCCTCCGCAGGGTGGCCGGGCTCTCCCTTAGAGATAGGGTGAGGAGCTTGGTAATCCGGGAGGAGAACAGACTAGAGCCGTTGCTCCTCCACATCAAGAGGAACCAGTTGAGGTGGCTCGGGCATCTGGTCAGTATGCCTCCTGGACCTCCCTGGTGAGGTGTTCCAGGCACATCCCTCTGGGAGGATTCCCTAGGGAAGTCCCAGGACAAGCTGAAGGCTTCTCTCGGCTGTCCTGTCCTTGGGATCTCCCCCGCAGAGTTGGCAAATGTGGCTGGGGACAGGGAAGTCTGGGCTTCCCTGCTTAGGCTGCTGCCCCCACGACCCGACCTCGGATAAGCGGCAGAAGATGGATGGATGGATGGATCTAATGCTCTTTAGTTAAATCATATTTTCTTTACTCCATCATTTTTCTTTGCCATGAAGTGAGTCATATGAACCAAACTAAAAACCAGAGACACCTTTCTCAGGTGTCAAAACATGTCATCTTTGATAGATTTGTATTTTAGAAATATAATGATCACAAACAGTCCAACACTAACATTACTAAACAACCATTCTCCATGTTGTCACATCTCAACACGTAGCTGACGGAGTGATAAACAGCTGTTCTGTGGGCTACTCTCAAATTTTAAGTTATTTCTGCAGTTACTTACTGGCTTTTAAGCTGTCAGCTAGCTGATGTTATTGCTAACAAAAAGCCAGTATAAAAGTCTCTTTGCTGACTGAGAGGATCGTGTATAATGACAGGAAAGGTTTGCTTCACTTGATGGTATGAAATGGTAATTTATTGTGACGAGTCATTCTTTATGTTACAGATCAACTTACTGACCGCAACACACATACAGATCACATTAGGTATCAGTGCGCAGCCCTATATGCCACAGACAGGGAGTAACTTCAGCTAAGTTAAAAATGCAACGTAAATGAAGAGCACTGACTTGTCATGGCAAAGAGAGTGTGTCGTATCTAGCATGTAGTTCCACTTAGCCCTGTAATGTTGCCTGATTGTAACTTCTGTACGTTACTGAGAAAATAGCTGCCAGCACAGAGGATTGAATGGAGTCAGAGCTCTATCTAGTGGACAAAAGCTGCAAGGACAACATCATGCGCAACCCGATACTGAACAGCATTTACCTTTTAATGAGAAATTAAGAAAAAATTGGCATTTGATTGGCAAAATTACAGCTGATGATGATTATTTTGAAAAAGGCTATTTAGGGCTGATTTTATCGGCCAGCTGATATATTGGTCAAGCTCTAGTTAATAACTTCCTTAAGTTTCTACTATTTTGAATGCATTACTTAACACATTAAAGGCCAAAAACACCTGCCAAAATTACCTGTAACACACATGTGTGATTTTAGAAAGAGCCCTGAAGCCTGAAGTTTTCCTGGAAATTCAATGTATAAAAAAAGATGACAATTGATTTCACACCCTGTCACCAATAGATAGGAAATGCAAAGCTTGCTTCAAAATTACCAACAGACTTTCTTGTCCTTAACAGAATAAATAAATATTTCTTATATAGAAAAGACACTTTTCACACTAACTGGTCATTCATCTCCACATGGCAGGCCCTCCTCAACAGATATTGATGACTTTGTTAGCTGACTTGCAGCGAAGAATGTATTGTCACTTCACGTAACTTTGAGGGCAGCTTTCTGCTTTTCTCCATCTTTGTTAGCTTTATAACAGTGAGATAGCTCCTTTTCATTTTCTTTTCTTATTTTTTCTTGCCTCTTTGCGCCATTTGTTTTCATATGGTTTGTGGTCTTCCTGGATCCTTTCTGTGCATGTGCAAAACAATAGACTGATCTACTATAGTGAAAACTGGAGGTTACCTAATGGTAAGTCCGCCCCTGGTACAGAGTAAACAACGAGTGCATTACATACTTTTAATGCACTTGACGAAGTACATTAAAACCATGTAATGCACGGATCTGCTTATACCATGGTCCCACACAGTAAACATTTTATAACAAAGGCTTATTTCTCTTTTACAAAACGTGCTAAATATGCTTAAGTATAGGAACTATTTATATGATTAATGATTGTGAAACCATGCTGATAGAAGTACAGATGAAAAAAACAGATTTTCAGCTCCTGACAACTTAATGACAGCAACATTCTCACAGCAAAGGCAAGAAATTGTTAATGAGTCTCTCATCTCTGTTGTCCTTCAGAGACGGCCCGCTTTGTGTTGTGGAAGACAGGAGGTATTCTAACCTCAGCTTAGAATATTCCAAATTTTGTTACTTGAGCACTGAAGTAGTCAGAAAGAATTGATTTTTTTTTTTTTTTTGCAATTATATTTCTGGTTTGTGTTTTCACACCTTCAGTTTGTGTAAGCACATTTTACTATTTGCATGTTTCAGCTAAGTGCAGAGTTCAGCGGAATTGCCACTAAGGATCTGCTGAAGTCATTTATGGATGGACTAGATGCCTTGGTGCCAAACCTTCTAGGGGCTGTACAAAGCAGCTGTTGCATCAGTAGAGCCTGAGCAGTCTTCAAACAAAGGTGACATAAAAAACAGAAATGTTCATATTAATGATGGCTATACTTTAGATCAGTCCTGTGGCTCAAGGGCCGGTGTCCTGTGGGCTTTTCAAGTGTCCCCGCTCCAACACACCTGATTCAAATCAATGTGTATTGAGTATGGAAGGACTGGAAGCTAGTGTAAATGTGCACTTGTACAAGTTTTTGTAAAGTATTCTACTTTTTGTTTTTAACATATTTTCTTATCAGTGTCAGCTTTAAATGTTTATATTTAGGCAATAGTGCAAATATTTTAGTTGTTTTTTGCAAGTCAGAGAAAGAGAGAACTGTGCTTTCTTGTCTTTCTTTTTTCTTCCCCCACAGATGTTGAGAATTAAGGACTTCATCTGCATCAAACTCTGGTTAGAGAGCGATGAATCAGGCAGAGGTTATGCTCCAACTCTCTTTATTGGCAGGATGACTCAGTACAACTTAACGGTACTCTGGGAGAAGGCAACCAGGCTGATACAAATACACACCTCGGTATAGGTTACGTGGGCCTATACAGGTATGTACTGTTATTAATTGTATTTTTTCTGTATGTATGGTTCTGAAACAACAAGGATATAAATAGAATTAGTATTATAATGAACATTTTGTTAACTAGAACATGAAAATACCATCGATACAGGTTAACTTTTCTGGCTTCACTTAGTTTAGCAGCTTTAGGGTAGCTTTAGCATTAGCCCAAACAGTTCATCTCTGTCGCATTTGTCCAAACAATATGAGATGACTCACTCTGACTGGCATGGTCACTAAGAACTGTAACAATAAAGGCATTCAACGTAAACACTTTCTGTAGCTCAAGCACGCATACTGTGGCTGTGTCTCAATTCAGGGTCTGCACACTTCCTAGTCGATTCGTCGGCTGCAAATGTCATAGTGAAGCGCCAAGTGCTGTTCCAACTCAAAGGCTCCTTACAATCCTCCCTTTAAATCCGCACTTCGTTTGGCTCCAGATTAGCTTAAAACGAAGGATGCAAGAGATGCATCCTAAGCACCCTCTCCTATTTATGTATAAACACACACATATTTGTCCCAGCAGACAAACTGGGAGGACATTGTGTCCAATAACCATTAATGGATTTCATTCCAGTCGTCCTCAGATGTCTTCGTCAGCTTTCATTAAAGAAAAGGCTGAGTTTATTACAGTCACTCAGATAATGGAGACTGGAATAAGGAACAATAATTAAACGTGCTAAATTATAATCCAGTAATAAAAAACACTGTTTTGTCATTTAATCGAGTTAAAGAAAAACACAAAAAATTGGTCCTGGACGAATTAGAGCATTTTTCTGATGAACAGTGGGATAAAATACCTGCCAACAGGTGCAGAAGTCTGACTGAGAGGAACAGAAAACACCTGACTGGACTGGAAACATCACAGGATTGTTCAACTAAATATTGGTTTATGAGTGATGAACCATATGTTATTTTATCATATTTGCTTTTTAAATTCTTCTTTCTTTCTATTGAACCAGAATTAGAAAATAATGTCATGGTTTAAATAACACTTTTGTTTAATATGACTTTAGTCAATTTCATCTTATTTCCCAGGCAGCAGTTTTTCTCCTTCTTTAATGGGAGGGTATGAATACATATGAGGACGACTGTATATGTGTCTAACAAGTATTATTTTCCACTGACGTTAACGTCAGCTTGACAGGATGAGCTGTCAGCCAGAGGAGAGCTCGTCTAAACCGCCTCATGTTGGTCATTTAGATACAAAGGAAAATTAAATTAAAGTTTAATTACTGGCACCAAAAAAAAATTTTTTGTGTCTTTTTGTGGCAGAATGGGATCAATAATTAGATAAACTTGTCATATGTAGTTGCTAGGCAACAGAGGACTGGAGCACTATGGGTAATTCTCGTCCACTAGATAGGCCGTCTCATTTTACTGGCAGTAAGGCACTTCGGTGTGTGCAGACCACGTAGAACACTTCGTAGCCTACTGTACCTGTACCTGTCTGGGACAGCGAGATCGATTACACAGCTAAATATCTGGGATACTCAATGAACTCTGAGGCCGCCAGTCCTGCCAAAGATACATAAAATTTGTAGAAAAGATAAGCCATCCTCTTTGGCATTGCTAACTTTATTAGCAATGATGACGCCAAACGAGGACTGGAAGCTGTCAGAACAGCTGCAACTGTTGGGTCAACCTCACCAGGAATAACTCATTCTAATGGAAACGTTCAAACGTGCAAAAAAACTTTGCCCATTTACACAAATATTTTCTTGGCAGAATGGAGAGTTTTACTCTTCTAAAAATGTATTCCACTTCTTTATTGTTTCTGTTTCCTGAATGACATCTGGGGCATGAAACCAGACTTTGGGCAGGATGTTCGGGTGTTTCTGCAGGACTTATAATAATCACAACGCCTCCATCAAACTTAAATGCAAATGATAATTACTGGATCATTATTTTGGACACATCACATTGAAAATTTTGATTTATTGCCTTTATTTATTTAATGTAGTTTCATGTACTCACTGTGGGGACTATCATGTCCACACACCAAATCACATATCACAGCTTTTCTTGTAAATGAAATGCTGACAATAAAGAATAAATAGCCTTAAACTGGAATGACTGAAGTTTCTTTTTTAAATATATTTTTGGTTACAAAGGTTACCAGATTGTGCACAATGCATCAAGAGTATAAAACATGCCTGAGAAAAAGACAATATAGTTTTAAAAATGACTAAAAAGAAGCTTTTGCAGAAATTAATCCTGCAAGCCACAATGATGACCAATAAATTCCCAAATAAAAGTAAAAAAGAGCGCGAGAGACAAATGTACAAAACTGTCTGAAGAGGATCTATATTGCCTTAATAGTCACACACCTGACCTCAAAATCTTCCTCTCAAACCTTTATATGCAAATGCTGTTCTGCAAATTCAGCTTCATCCACTGCTTACATTTTCTGGCTTAACAAACCACCACTACTGAGGTTCCACAGAATCTGCACTCAGCAGGCAGATTATTAAAGGTTATCCAAAGCGCTGTTTCAGTCTTCTCCACTAGGGGACACCACATGTCCAAATTAAACCCAATGATGTGTCCTCCTCCCTGTCTGTGGTCACCAGGCCAGTTTGCTCAGAATGAAATGTGTTCAAAGTACGCCTGATCTGCTGCAAGATGATCAGGTCACTGCTGCTTTCAGGGGAAAGATCTTCCCACCACTTCAGCACAGACCTCAGGGTCAGCTTTTCAGATATTTAAGGGTGGTACATGCTTCAAAAACTGTCTATCAGCAAATGGAGGAAACCGCATGTGGTTTCCATATTTGTAGACATCACCAGCAAAGGAAATCAGGAAACACCTTGTTGGTCAGGCTCACTAAACAGTTAAATTTAGATTTTGTAAGGAACTTTTTGTCCCATGACTGGGAATCGGTCAGCGTTGCAGTCTTCCAGACCAACTCTAACTGGACTACCTCCTAGAGAAGAGCTGGAAAGGTTTGTATGGGCAAGTTGTGAAAAAAAGTATTAAGAATACGTTATTTAGCATTAAATTCAAATGTGACTCGACAAAGTTTGGGACTGACGTAAACAAAGCTCAGTATTTACACAGTAACATTACACTTATGTGGAGTAGACTGATTCTCTAACAAACAGCTGGTGCAAGTTCTACATCATGTAGTTAGTTGATAATTATCTTCATAATTCAACAAATCATAATGATTACATGCATGATTTTCTAACAAATTTGTTTGGAAAGGAGAAGAGAAAATTTGTGTATTTCAACAGGTAATGTGTTCCCGGTTTGAGCGATGCTGAACACTACAAAGTGGAATTAAACCTGGGTCTAGCTAACCTGTTCCAGATTTCTTTTTCCACTGTAATACTGTGATGAGGCAGGTCACAAAGAATGCAGGATAATCAGCAAAACAGAGCCTGTATTAGTGGAGGGCATGTGGATTAAAATATAGCTCTACAAACTGGTGCTGAGGATCCTGGACAAGACAACCCAGCAATACCAAAACACTTAAAAGTACATTTACTTTAAGTAATCCCCTTTACCACGTAAAACCTTATTAAATGCACATCTGGATAGATGAGCAGAATGACATCAACTATGGGAAATGTGCCGCACCCAGTAGAACAGCATCAGGACATTATTATTCTCCTTTAAAACAAAAGCAGAATAAGGCAAACAGAATTAAAACATGCTGACATTTCAAAATATTTTGCACTGAAACAAACAAAACAATAACTGCTGAAATAAATCTGTGAAGCCTGGAATATGCTTTGTGTGTACTTTGTGCAAACGGAGGGACATAAATAGGGATAAACTTCTTGTTACTTTAATTACTACTTTTACTAAACTTCTTTTTACTTTTTTAAAAACCTTATAAAAATTTCTTGCTCATTTTTTTTTTTTTTTTATACTTTTGTGTGTTTCATGCATGGAAGAATGGGAACAAACTTGGATAAACATGAGACGAGCATCTGCAAATGCCAGGCAACAGGAAGGAAACACTAAGGTTATTCACCTATACTGGGTAGGCTGTCTCGTTTCGCTAACAGTTAGCCGCTTCAGTAGCAGAACACACGTATATCGTCTACACACTGCAAAGCGCACAGAGCCTGAATTGTTACACAGCTAAAATCAGCAATCAACTTAAGAAATATGTAAATAAAAATTAGATAAAGACTATAAGGGCAACCCCCCCTATCAATCTATTAATCTATCTATCTATCTGAACATTGCTCAACATTAATATTATTATTATTACAACATTATTATTTATATGTTCAACATTACCCACCTCTGTTACTTTTTATTTACTCAAATCATCTGCAGGCCTGATCAAGCTGAGAGTTCGACGATCTGTTATTTTTGGTGAATGTTGAATGCTGGATTTAAGCGACCCCACTATAAACCTTTTTATATTTCTGTACTAATGGAAACAAATATTCTCTCCAGTTTTTCTCATGAAACACTGTATGTTTCTTTGAGGGAAGGACGTACATTACATACCGTCAATTTGATTTTTACAGACAATATACATATTTGATGGCCTTCCAGGCCTGATTTGGTCTTTGGAGAATCCCAAAGGTCAAGTGGCCTTGCCCCTAAAAGGCCAAAATCCCAGATCTGTCTATGTCCATACTTGCTTTACAGGATAAGAGAACCCCTCTTGAACCTGAGCTTCTTGCTTCCACCTCGAAAAGATCTGTAATTATCAATCCCCAATTTTTCTTTTTAAATAGTTTTTCAATTTGATGTATTTTCCAGAAATGCTATTTAAAGCTAATTTACTCTGGAAAATGGTTGGAAGAACTTTTTCTCCTAAAATTGACCTGACATGACTTCTTACAGTTGATTTCTGAGGTCAGGACTATATCTGAGCTGCTTCGCCAGGCTTTCAACAGACCGGCAATCGGCAGACTCAGTTCAACACCTACCTCTTCTTCAGCTACAGACTTCAAGCTATAAACAGGTCCATCCTCAACTCGTGGTTCGTGAGAATATTTCACAGGAGTGCTAGGAAGAAAATAAGTTTAGTAAACAATAGGTCCCATAAAAAATGTATTCAGTTAATAGCAGATCACAGCTTATGACTGAGAAAATACTCACATGTAGCAAGACTGGTTGTAGGAGCGAGTCCATCACCTTGAAATGGTCAAAGTATGCGGTGCAGCGATAGGATGTTCAGCTCTTTTCAGAGAGCCGGCTATGTTGCTCCTGCTTCCAAAGACGAGCCGGCTCTTTTGGCACCCAAATGGCTCTTGATTTAGGATCTTTTGTAGATATTTTACCATAACTTCTAAAAATTAAATGGTTTGTGTTTTAAAAAACCTTTTGGTCTTCAGCGTTTTTATGAGAAGCCTTATTATTGCCTCAATTTATGCATTCATTTTTTTATTATTATTATTTCAACTCATGTTACCCTCACTAATTTCAATCATGCACAAGGTAAAGCACAAAAGCAATCGGAATGAGTATATGCAAGCATTTGGATGGATCGGATCAAAAATGCTTCATGTAAATGCAACGAGCGTTATGTACTAAATGCAATGGAGTGATGGAAAAAGCTGCTGGAGGTAATTTATAAAAGGGTGGTAATGGCAGCTGAAACACAGACATGGCCTATTTAAATGAGATCTCAGGAATCTCTTCGTAGACTGTTGGTGCAGCTCCCCTGGAACATGAGCCTCCTAGCCCTCCTACATACGAGGAAAAAAGTCATTTTTTGATGCATAGTATCAAGGATTGATGGTAAGTATTCCTTACCTCAATTGTCCGAGGGTGAAACTGTCTCAGTGCAACACAAAACTTCAGCAGAGAACTTGGAGAATAGACGACAAAGGATAACGATCTATCTACGAGATTCTATCCTGGGCTACCAACGTTCACCATTTTTCCTTGGCTTTTCAGGTGAGTCAAGATACGTCAAATAAAATAAATACTTTGTGATCATGAAGAAAATTATTATGATGACAATTATTAAAAGAAATAAACTGACAAAGAGAAAGAAAGTCAAATCAGAAACAGGTGGAACTGATTCTCTGATATCATGATGAACTACTGAACGATTTTTATAATACATTTTTATATAATCATGTGATTATGCTCTATGGGCCATTATTTTTGCCTCCAGGTGGAAAATCATTGAGTCGGTGATTGAATATCTCATGAAATTATTAGTTTTTGAAGCCCAAGGCAGACAGGATGCTTTACTTGGGAGACAAACACACCGACCACAAGAATACCAGGCGTCTGACGATGCCTCATCGACCAGTTCCTGGCTGTCATGAAGCGTTTAAACATAAAAACCTATTTTGATCAAGAATATTATGCATCTGTATAGTTACTATGTTTGAGATATAGGCAATAAAAACTTAATTTAAAGTGCAGTATTTTTTCTTACACAATAACTGGTTTATTTGCAAAGACAGAAAGCTTAGATGCAATGTGACAATGAGCAAATATACCGATGGATTTTTGGGGTGAACTAAATAGAGTAGTCTTAGATGTTAATTTTTCTGAAATAATCTGTGCGTTTACATGGGAGTTTTAATTCCTCTTTAATTCTTAATAAAAGTTTATTCAGCTTTAAACTGATGAAAAACGACCATGTAAACACTTAATTTCTAATGCAAATTTCTATTCTGAATTAAAACCTAACTCTGATGTAAGTGTCTGGTTTATTCGCATTTTAATTCCGAACTATTTAATTCCTCTGACATGTAAACCTTCGTTCCGCTCTAAGTTAACTCCGGTCGTTCTGAGCATGCTCGTTACCTTGTCCTGTCCCGATGACGCGCCTTGTTTTACCTCCCGTGTTCGGTGGTCTATCTTTCTTCTCCTTCTCAGTTGCTGCAGAAAGTGAAGTAGTATGCTGGTGTTGAGCTGCTACTTCACATTTATAATAAAGTAGCAGCTAAACTGGAACTTATTATGTAGTTTTTACAAGTTACAACTGAAAAGACGAGAAGGAGGGAGCCAACTTTGTTTATTTCCAGTATACGTCACGTGCACCCTCTGTCCAATCAGAACCCTTCCTAACCCGCCACTCTAAAGAGGAATCAAGTGAGGACGTGTTTCATGTAAAGTTAATTCGGAATTCTTATTTTTATCTAGACTCGTAGGAGAATACGTTAATTCTGATTTATCTAATTCCAAACTAGTAAGTCTAGTTTGACTAGTAAAAACCATCATGTAACCATAGCCAATGTGTTTCTGAGCTACTTTTAGTCTGTTTTTAAAAAAAGGCCGAAAAATTGTGAATATACCTCCTTCTTGAGGTACCACTACACCACTGCTTCTCTGTACTTATTCATCTTTACATTGTCGTGGAAATTTTATGTTCTCAATTAGATTTTCATATCTTTCATAATCCTAGCGTATGTTCATCTCTGATTATGGCTTTGTGGGCTTTCTGAAAAGGTCATGATGAACTTAAGGATTTAAGCTCAGTTACACAGTGTCTGCTTATCCCCCTTTACAGACATAGCAATGTGTAGATCTGACATGTCTGCATTCAGACATCTGGGATCTGATTAGTTAGAACACTCTCTTCCTTGAAGAGGGTTACAGCTAACAGACATTTCTTCCCGTTTTGCAGTTATTTAATCTCGAAGTTCGGCATATTTAGGGGCGATTCCTTTTGATTGACAGGTACCGATCTCTGGCTTCAAGTAAGAAGAACGTAGAAAAACCGTGGTTTTTAGCCGGTTAACAACGTGACTTAGCTTTAGCCCACTTACCTCCGTTAGCTGGGTAGCTGCCATTATCCCGGGGTTAGCTCGGTTAGCTCTTTGCTACAGAAAGCTCGGAGTTCACTCGATATCAATCATCCACCATGACGCTCACGTCTGCCCTCTCAGCTCCACCTCTTTGCCCATATTTGTATTTTCTGTGCGAGACGACGCGCATGACGCTGCCAACATGGCGACCGTAGAAACCGCCCACCGAACTTCAATTCAGCTGTTCAGAAACCTATGGGTGACGTCACGGAGACTCCATCCATCTCTTTATATGCAGTCTATGGTCAGAACACCCAAATTCTGTGGAGACGTTCACAGTCTAAATTTTAGGAATTCCTGACCATGGTAGCCACATGGTAAACTGCAAACTCTAGGCCAGCAGCTCTCCCTCGGCGCAAAGTGTTTTCCTTTATGGCGCATGCACATGGGAGAGGGTCTGTGGAGATGTGTGTTGAGTGAATGGAATCTGATCATATTTGCTGCTGAATGACGGGCTTTGGAACCGTGAAGTGTACCAATAGAGAAAGGGCTTAATAGATATTAAGAGATGGTACATCCGCACAGGGCACAAATGATTCCAGCGTCAGCTTCCTGGAGGCACCTTGTTCTTCTGCAAAGAGATGCAGTGCCCCCAGATGTGAACAATACCATTCATCCAAAGTAAAGACAAATTAGCTTTTACCGAACTATACTAGAAAATTGTATTAGTATTCACTTATGTTAAAATATGCATCTGCTCCACAGGTAGTTACCAATGTCACATTGCCCACGTTTACATGAGAGTTTAAATTCCTCTTAATTTCCGAATAAAAGTTAAATCCACTTTAAACACATAAAAAAAAGACATTGTACACACCTAATTCTGAATGGAAATAACAATTCAGCCGAAGTAAGTGGATGGTATATTCTCACAATATGCTTGTATTATTAAAAGCAATATTGTTCAATTCTTTTTTTTTTTTTTTTTGGCTATGTGCAGGCCTATGGACTAGGCAGGAATTAAAATACTTGATAAACTATTTCTTTAATTTTAACATTCATAAACATCCAGAATTTAAGTCTCCAAGAACAGATGCAAGGTCACATGTAAACCCTCAAGGTGGAACAACCCCTTATCTCTTCACATTTGTGAACCAGTTGTAAAACAAAAATGTCCTAATGCATTAAATCAAACGCACTGATCCCCATATCAACCGTTCTGTTTAGAAGAGAACGTGCGCAGCAGTGAAATCTCTGGCTGTTATTCTATAAGCAGTTTTTTCTGAGCTGTTCTGTATCGTTAAAATGATTTAAAATACATACATAGAAATACATAAGAATACATAGAAAAATACATATATATATATATATATATATATATAAAAACACGAAATAACCTCTCAGAATACTACATGAAAGAATTATTAAACACTACATCATCGTCCTAATCAGGCCGACAACAGATGGTAAATAGGTTGTCCGGTAGCCCTGTTATTATGAAACAAACCTAGGCTGGCTTTGTGTGTGTACAGATGTGTACATAAATATATCTTTGCAATTTAAGTGTAATACCTCCACTCACAGAACACACATGTATGTGCAAAAAAAGTGACATTGGGTATTGTGCAATATGAATGTGCAATAATGCAACGTGCACATGAGTATTTTAATATGAGTAATATGCAACAATATGGGCATTAAAATCTTTGCTTCGTAGCATTTTGGCACTTAATTCAGATGGTTTCCTTACTGTTGGTTTGTTGTAGTTATTGTTGTGTTTTTTGTTTCATTTTAGCAGTATTTTGCTGATTATGACATAAACTTGCCAATGGGAGTAACCATAACAATTAGCCAACAATTAAAGGAGTCATAACCTGGTCTTTTCATGTCGCCATTGTCCTCCAAGTGTTTTTAAGGTTATTTTTTAAAAACTTATTAAACCAAAAAAAAAAATTAAAAGTGCTTTTTCTGACTCTTCATAAGAAAAAAAACCAAACATTTTCTTGTTAGATTTTATGAGAAATTAAAAAAAAAACATAGATGTTAGTTTCAATAATATTAATGAGGTGTGCGCTGATTGGTGGCTGGAAATCAAGCGCTGTAAGAGGGGCGGGGCCAGTGCGTCCAATGCTAAAAGCAACAGCTTGTGATAAGAAGTTAACTGACAGCAGCAGCTTTCTGAATTCAACCATTTATGTTTGAAATCCAACTCTGAACCTGAGAGAGAAGATACCGAGATGGTGGAAGGAGCACATTTACCACAAACTGTCTCTAAATAAAGTCGTCATTTTAATGTCTGCTCACTTTGCCTGTGAAGTCAGATAGCATGTTGACAAGGCATGTCGTTCATGTTAATACGTCTCAGTTTTATTCTGTGTTGGACCATTTTTTAAACTATGAATGTACTTTTTTTTAAAAAAATCTGTAGTTAGAGATGTAAAAGAAAAAAAAGAACTAATGTTGACCAATGCATAGTATTTCTCTACCAAACTTACACACACACCACACTGAACTTGCCGGCAGCCAGATAAGCACACACATATTTTAACGACAAGCAATTGCACAAAGCATCGCATTTGCTTTAGGTTTTATTTACCGTCAGTGTTTATCTTAATTAATTAGCCGGGAGTCTGGAAAATGTGATTTCCACATGACAGATCTCTGGTTGATTTAGCCACCATATGGCCATGTACTGTACAGATAATTAACATGATGTTTAATATCCTGTATAAATAAAGCGTCACCGTTTGGCTGCAACATCCTGAGGAGGCTTTCTGCTGACCTATGTAGACCCGTGTTTTATATATGCAGCATCACCGACCAATTATGTTGTTCTAATTATCATTTCTGTTAAGCTGCACATGTGAAAATTTTGCAAATAGAAAGACAACAGGGACACAGCAAGATATTACTTATTACTGTGCTTACATGATAAAAATGTCTCTTTTTCATTTCTCAGGTGCTCAGACGGGAGGATGAAGCTCCAAACTCCCCCGTGTCTGATCCAACATCCTGGCATGGAACCTGTCTGTTTAAATGCTTTTTCATTTTAAATTGCAAAAAACATTTATAAGCAGGATTGTTTACATTTAACTATTGGAGGAAATGAGGGAAGTTTCTCTTCTACATCCATAAGATTCAGAAATAAAGCTCATCAAATAACAACTGTAAAAGATTATTAAATATGTTCTTGCCATTTTATATAACAAATAGTAACTTTGCGGCAGTCACTTAGGACAAAGGCAGTTGAACCAAAGTAAATACACAACTTTACCATATACACATTTCTGCATCTGACTTTTGAATGTAAAATTCAATTGGCTTTCAGTCCATCTTTTTATACGGTCTATGATCGTGACAAACCAACCATCATGAATGCTGTACTTTCTGTGTGGTAGGCACAAAAAATAAGAAATAAAGTCTTTTACAAACATTTACATGGCACAGCACAATATATATATATATATATATATATATATATATATATATATATATATATATATATATATATATATATATATATAAGAAAATAAAACACGGGGCTCATTTGTACACAGCAGGAGGTTAAACCTTTGGGCTTGTCCCATTAGCATTAGCGTTAGCATTATCTGCATCAGGTTAAGTCCCGTCTCAGTCATGGCAAACATAACTTTATATCAGCAGCAAAAATTACCGACTGCATTAATGTTGAGCCGCTTAAAGTTGCAAATGCCCCTCTTTCCAACTGCAGCAGGGTTGCCGTTTTCACCTGTTTTTTCCCAAATGTTTGGCACAAGCAGGCCGCAGTCGGCAGAGATGCAGGCGCATTATCGACAAAAATAATATAATCCATCTTTTCCTGGGAGTTTGGTCCACTGATGAAGGGAGAGAAAAAAATTGGTTTGGTTTTGGTTTGGCAACAAACTACCAAGCAGTGGGCATGGGACCACTGTTTCTACATCTTCTCATATCTTATTGATAACGGCGACTGAGGCAGGCCCAGCAGGTGTATTTAGATGTAGAAGAGGGCTGGGTTTAGGCCTAGAACAGAGGTGGGTTTATGCAATTAGCTCCCCTGATTGATGAAATCCCGGGGGCAAATAAAAACGCGTTTGTGAGACTTAAGCCTTGTGGACAGTTTTGCTGCGAACAAAGAGCCTAGAAAACGCAACCGTCTTCAAAAGAAAGGCTTTTGGGGATGTTAACACTTCCGGCTAACGCCAATACACACACTTTAACTTAAAAAGTGAAATTTCTGGGTGATGACCACTTTAAAGAAAAAAAAACTCCTCCTTTCCCATTTAAAAATGATCAAATGAGTAACTTAGGTTGGAGTATTTCAGGCCACCTGCTTAACCTTAATACCTTATAAAGTCCTGTGTTGCAGTTCCCACAAATTGAGACAAGTCTCAGCACTCCAGCTGGTTATGCAAGTATTCCAACCATGAAGCGCTACGAAATGGAAGAAATAGTTTTCTTTTTGATAATAAAATAATGATGTCTCCTCTGGTCAAAGCTCTCCGTGTCTGTTTCCCTATTCTTTGGAGCAGTTCACTCAAATCAATCTCTGTCGTGTCCACGCCTTACAGAACTCTTCAACTTTGCACAGGCAAACATGGCTTGAATAGCACAAGAATGTGCGTTACTAAAGTAATTTTATTTCCAATGTTTTAAGTGTAATGCGTTTACTTCGCGCCCCCCCCCCCCCCCCCAAGTAATTTTGTTACTATATAAGTAAAGATTTATGTTCGCATTACCCTCAACACTGCTCAGACCATTTACTTCACTGGTATCAAACCGTGGGTATGGAGGGGTGGCAGGGGTCTGGAAAGAGCTGACATTAAAAGTGTTAAAATGTAATATATTATTGCAAACAATCACTGAAAGATTAAAAATACAAAAATAGCATGATGAACCATTACATCCTATAATTATAGTAGTACTACTGATAATATGTTAACAATTTACTACGACCATTTTAAAGGAAATACAGTAAGGTACTGTAAAAAACCACACAACACCCATAACGCAAAGCAAAATGCAGTAACTAACAAGAAATGTTTTCAGGTAGGTTTATTTGGCATATTGTGGTATTTTTCTGTAAAAAATACCGCAAATGATAACAGTGTACTACATTGACAGCTACTGCTTACTGGCAGTGACGTTCCATGGCGTTGCCATCTCAGACCAGTCACTCACTTTGCTCAGTGGTTAGCAGGCACTAATGTTCTTGCTTTTTTTTTTTTTTTTTTTTTTTTTTTTAAATTTTGTTTTGTTTTTTGCTGCAAACATCGTACATGTACCTGAGATGTGTTCCCTCCATCCATTTCCTTCCACTTATCCATGGGGGAAGCTGCCTAAAGGTAAATCCAGACCTCCTGAGGCATTCCCATGGCAGTCAAGAGATATAATCCCTGCAACGTGTCCTGGATCTTTCCCAGGGTTTCCTCCTACAGGGACGTGCCTGGAACGCCTCACAAGGAAGGTGTATAAGAAGCATCCTAACCAGATACCAGAGCCAACTTAATTTGCTCCTCTTGATCTGGAGGAACAGCAGTTCTACTCTGAGCCTCTCCCGAATCACTGAGCTTATCACCCTATCTCTAAGTGAGAGCTCGGCCACCCTGCAGAAAAAACTCATTTCAGACATTTGTATTTGCCATATCTACTACCAACAACTTGGATGTCCCACCAGAAATGAAAGTTCCTGCTGGTATAGCTCTTAAAGCCACTGAGACATGGAAACCCCCTGACCACAATGAGGTGTCAATCCCTCAGCGGGGAAAATGGAATATAAAAATTATATATAAAGTAAAATAAGGAAAAAAATTAAACAAATATCAATCATAGTTTTAACAAACAAATGTCTTATTAGTAGGGCTGCATGATTATGGATAAAATGAGAACCACAATTTTTTTTGCTTAGAATTGAGATCACGATTCTCTCACGATTTTTTCCAATATAAATATTTATTATACGTATTACCGGCACATCAACTTTGCAACAGCTGACACTGAACATAAAAACAATACATGTCTCTCTTGTTTTCTACTACACACAAACAACCTTTAAATAATTTTAATAGTAATATTTTTAAACAATATTTTTTCTGTGCATAAGGTGATGAGAGGTCGGTATGTTTCTTAAAATATAAACAACAGGAGGGCTGGACATGAAGCTAGAAGTTTCACACAACAGTCCTTTGGTTAAATGCAATATTCTCACATTTAACAATGGAGGACAAAAGTGATTCATGCAATGTGGGTCTAAAGGTATTCAAAATCTACTTTTTTAAAGTCATAACCTATTTCAATGGCAAAAAAATACCAACAAAAAAAAACAAAAAACAACTTTAAAAAAATACCAATCAGAAAAGAGTTCATTCATAGAACTAAACATATTTAGGGTGATTTTGACTCACCTTTGGTTTCTTCCACAACATTACTTCTCTCTCCTACAATGTACATAACATTACATGCATATGGCCAATTACGCAAATTAGGTGATGACATCATTCAGCGACTTCTGCAACTTTTAGAACAGCCAATAGCTGCTTTCTTTGCTTTGGACCAGCAAAGTGACCCAAAAGAGACACTTTGGCAGAGTTACTTTGTGTTGTTGTTTGTTTGTAGTTTTCTTACTTTAGGTTTGTTTTTAGTCAAAGTAAAACATGAACATATGTCGGCAAAAACACAACTTTTTGAACTACTTACTGGACAGACAGTTTAAACTGTACATTAACAATCCAAATGGACCAAACAGAGACAACAGAAATGTTAGTTTACATCTCACTCGGTAAGCTAGGGTGGGATCAGCGATGGATTTGCACATGCACTATTCATTGTGACTGTGCACGTGGACTTGTGCCGGTGTCCTCTCTGCTCCTCTGACCGGCTGGGAGTGCTTTATGAAGGGGAGAGGCTCCCACTGCTTGTTCGTGACAGTAACTGCTAAATTATATGTGCTTTCAAGTCAGTCGCCCAAACACTTGTATCAAGGAAATCCAACAACTATCCAATTTCAATTCATACAAATAAGCATTTAAGCTCTTCTTGGATTTCACTCTACAGGTAGTATAAACAAAGTTGGGTTTCATGTAGAATATGCAAAGTTATTTAACAATGCTGCATATTTTATTACCTCAATAAATTCAGCTGTTTCGTCACAGTTTTTAAAATGTGAATAACCAAAGTCCCTCAGTGTCCGCAGTGCTACCGCTACAGAACAGCTCCATGTTTGAGCAGCCAGAAACACCTTCACTTTCTGGCCTTTAAAGTAGACATGCTTGTTGGTTATCTTGTTGGCCACATGCAGTCCATCTGTTGTCTGGACATTGTTGAGACTAACAATGTAGGAAGGACCAACTAATTTCTCCATAGTTGCTGGTAACTGGGCTGTAAGCCTGTAACATGTTGCGTGCCAATTTCAACATGTGACAAGCATCCATCAACACAAACACCCTTTTGGTAGTCTGGATGTTCAAAGAAGGTCTTTAATAGCTCATGAGGGTTTCCCTTGAGTTGACACCTGAGCTGATTGCGCATGTTGCTATTGGAGGTATGCCCATCCATTGTCATGTAGACCCCTTTTATGCCACGTGCATATAATTCTTCCAGAGCATGAACAGCTAGAACCTTCTGTGTGTCTGATGACAAACACGTAGTGAGATAGTAGGCGATTGAAGATTTCCAGTGACCCTGGAAGCCAACCACCATAAAAACAAGCACCTCTGTTGCTACATTAGTCTCATCTATGCCATTCCCCATTTTCACATATCCAGACATTTTCTGGGTGTTGGGATTGTGCTGGACATGTTTTTTGATGTACATGGCATCCAACATGTGGGCCGAAGAGCCATAATTAGCTGGGTCTTCTTCACGCCTTCTCTGCAACATGTCCAACATCATTGTGTTGAGCCCTGGCTAGAAATCCACCCATTGCATCCACCTTTACAAAAGAAAGTAAACAATTTTTTAAGTGCTTCAAACCTTGGCTCTCCATTTTAGCACTTTTCTTTCTTTTTTATTTTTTGTAAGAATGAATGAAAATAGCACATATAAGCTAAAAACTCTAACAATTTCCTGTTTGTGGTTCAATATAGGATGCATGGCTCAAGTGCTTCAAGTATTTCAACCATTATGTTTAAAAGTGTGAATAAAATAAATTCTTCACCTTTACAATGTATGTGGATGTTGCAGGGGAAGATGCAGATAATCCCTCACGTAACTATATGCTTTTGGACCATGGAGGTGCAGTGTGAGGGCAAACTCTTTCTGTTCTCTTGTGTATTCATGTCCATGCTTTGAAAAGAGGTCTATCTGAAGATCTGGAAGTTAGTTAATACAAACTAGTTTAAATATTACCTTTATAAAGTCTGACAAAGAAGGTAAAGATAAAACATTTAATTTATTTTACCCGAGTAGAGATCAAGTCTTTCTTATAACTTCTCATCTATTAGTTTTTTTTCTTCAGATCCCCCAGAAGACTCTTAACAGTTTACTTGGTCTTCGTTCTCAGACCTTGGCATTTGGCTTCTCCCGCTCTAGACCCAGGCAGTTTTTTTTTTTGTTTTTTTTGTTTGTTTTTTTTGTTTCACCTTGATATTTGGTGAAACAAAAAATCACATTTTGATGTTATGTACTTTTTGATAAAAAATAATGTGCACATATTTGGACTAATAATCTGAGTTTCCATAAAACACTATTAAGTCAACTTTGACTAAAGTAAAAAAAAAAAAAAAAAAAAAAACTTTTTTTCACCTTGAACACACCAGTTTATTTCCTGGCTCCTTTTGCATGTAATAACACAGATACACATATTTTTAATGTTTTGTTTATCAGGAAATTAAAGCAAAAGAAAAAAAACTTTTTTGCCAGTTTTGAAAAGTAAAAACAATGAGGCCAGATCAGTCTTAATACTCAGAAATGCACACTTTCTGTTTCACAAATGAACATGCTCTGATTCACAAATATAATTTTGATGCACACTTGTAATATATATTCACCGATAATATGAACTGCTGAACGTGCACTTACAACATGCTTCTCATTTGTTAACATCTCTGCAGTTGTGAGAGAACTCTGTGCGGTGTATTTTGAGACTCCCCTGATGGTTAATAATTCTGTCAATCAAATTTACAACTCTGATTGACAGATTCATCAGTTAACCAGTTGTGTGTTTTCTTTGAGCCAATCGTATGGCTCCTTACATTTTTTCCACACTTTTAAACCAGTTGCAGAGCTACTGCTGTTGAGAGACGCCAAGCGTGGAAGTGCATAAAACTGCAGTTAAGCCGCTAGGGGCTGGTTCCAAAACAGAGCGAATCCCCATAGACTCCCATGTTAAAAAGGCCAACTTTACAGCAGAAATAAACATGTTTACAGCCTGGTTCAAAAATCCATTTTAGGTTTAATAGGTCAGGTTTACCTTCATGACAACTGTGGGGGGAGTGAATTATATTCTAACTCGCCCGTTTTAAAGTAATTTCATCTCGAAGTTCGGCATATTTAGGGGCGTGTCCTTTTGATTGACAGGTACCAATCTCTGCCTCCAAGTAAGAAGAACGTAGAACAACCGTGGTTTTTAGCCGATTAACAACATGACTTAGCTTTAGCCCGCTTACCTCCGTTAGCTGGGTAGCTCCCATTATCTCGGGGTTAGCTCGGTTAGCTCTTAGCTACAGAAAGCTCTGAGTGTCAATCATCCGCCATGACGCTCACGGCTGCCCTCTCAGCTCCACCTCTTTTCCCATATTTGTATTTTCTGGGCAAGACAACGCGCATGACACTGCCAACATTGCGACGGTAGGAACCGCCCACCGAGCTTCAATTCAGCTTTTCAGAAACCTACGGGTGACGTCACGGAGACTCCATCTCTTTATATACAGTCTATGAAAGATGCCAAGGTCCAAAACAGCAAATGGCAATTGACGATCCTGTAACGGCAAATGTTGTTTAGTCAATGGCAAGCCGCTGCTGTAAAATGGCCAACACCACTGCCGAACAGCAAAATGCACCTCTAACTGGTTTGCAGTGACTCCTTTGTTAACAACAAAAAACAGGAGTTTTACAGGGATTTATAAGCATTGTCCATTGGGAAAATGAACAATGTGGCCTATATTGAGGAAAAACACACACGTTTGATCTTTTGCATGAGCTTGTATATGCTTCGGTAATAAAATAATAAGGCCTGGCATTTTGTTTTGTTTTGTTTTTTCTTTTTTTAGTTTCAACATTTTTGCCTGCCCGATTTCCAGCTGAATGAACAGCAATTTATGAAGATCTATATCTGTCATTGAAATGGTATTTGCCACTCTGTTAGCACAGCAGTGGCCGTTGTGAAATGGTCAAGCTGTGGACAACAGGTCAGACACTTTTCTGCAATAAAGCTCCAGATGCATTCCACTTTATTTGTAATAACTGATCAAGTAATCATTCATTGACGATCAAGGTATTTTACATCATAGCCTGTTTTAAGTCACTGCTGTCTGATAGCCTACCTTCACGTATCAGGAGAGGGTGCAACATTGTCGGACATTGCTAAGAATCAGGAGCATAACATACCAAGCAGTCATCATTAGCCTTTTAATGTAGCCAATGCTGTTCAAGCAGCTTTGATACAAGGAGTATCAAAGACATGGAGAAACATGGAGTGACTGCATATTTGGAATGACTGTCAAAACATGACATGAACCAAATAATGAAATAGTCTTTTAAAGGTTTGACAAATACCTTTTCCAAGCGCCAGCAACTGTTCTAAAACGGTAAAGCCACTCTAACAGAACGGCAAATACCCTTTCACACAGAGATATAGATCATTCAGCTGGAAATCGGGCAGGAAAAATGCTTAAACTAAAATATAAAGAAAAAAAAAACGCTAGACCTCATTATTTCATTACAGAAGCATTTACAAGCCGGTTTTTCCCCCATATAGGCTACATCGTTCATTTTCACAATGGACAGTGCAGAAAAATCCCTGTAAAACTACTGTTATTTCCCATTCCGCAACAAATTTAATTAAAAAAGTCCTCCTTGGACACCAGCTTCTTTGTTCCTCCATGACCAGGTACAGAGCCTGGGGAGGCAAAGCGTTCTCTCTGGCACCAACCCGTTAAAAACATCCATGATTGGGCTGACCTGACACTGTTAAAAATACCCGATCAGAACATATCTTTACAGAGCTGTTTTAATCATTTTAATTATATAAAAATATTTTATGTGAGGAGATATCTGAGGAATTTTCATTGATTTTTTTTAATGCTGTAAAGCATTGCTGAGAGGCCTGAAAAGTGCTTTAAAAACAAAATGTATTATAATGATTAAAACACAGATTATTTATCTATAACCCACGTCCGAGTTTCAATCATATAACTGATTGAAAGTGGGAGGTGGGAGAATCCTCTATGCGACCATCTTGGGTGTCGTCTCACATGAGACAACATATTTTCACATGAAAGTATATTTAATGTAATTTTGCTTCATTTGGTCTGATTGACAGAAATACAGTCAAGTGACATTGGGACTTCGAGTGAAACACCCACGATGGCCGCATAGAGGATTCTCCCACCTCCCACTTCCCCACATTGGTTAAAAGATCATTTAAAAGCAATATAATTCACTCAGTTTAAATGAGCTTAAATTAAATTAAAATATAAATGAAGATGAAAACAGTGCAGAGAACTATTCCACAGTACGGTTTAAGGAGTCAAGACACCGGGCAACCAACTGAAGGAGCAACGCGGGATATGACGACTTCTCAAGCACAAAAGATGGATTCTATGGCAGAATTGGCTGACATTAATTCCATTCTTCAAGGGATTGCTTCAGATATGACTGCGATGAAAATAAGTATGGATACAATCCAAACCACAATTGACAGACTAGGCTGCTGAATGTCCGAAGTTGAAATGAGAATATGGAGATTAGAAGATCAAAGCCAAAACCGAGGTGATAAGACGGAGACCACAATGAAAGAAGTTTCCCAACTTCAGGAGCGAATCAATCTATTGGAAGACGTCAGGCGCTGCAAAAATATTGGAATAATGGGAGTGGAAGGAAATGATATGCTGATGTTTTTGAAGAAACTATTATTTGAAGCATTGAATATTGAACTGACACATGATCTGGACATAAAACGGACTTACAGAGTCGGCCAACAAGTTAGTAAGGCACGACATATCCTCGTTTGCTTTCTAAGATCCTGAGCTCGCGAAACCGTTTTTACGTGCTGCTCGGGAAAAGGGCCAGACTCTATGGGGAGGAAATCGAGTGGCATTCTTTCCAGATTTATCTCTGAATATTGTCCAGTGTCGTAAGAAGTTTGATGACAGGACAAAACTGCTGAGAGAGAGAGAGGCCGGAAGTTTTCTATGGTATATCTGGCGGTTTTGAAGGTGGTCGTGGAGAATGTTCGACACCCTTTAACGTCACCTGCCGTGATCAGTGATTTTCTTTTCCTCAGGCTCATGAAAAGGGTTATATAATGCTCCCATTTTATTGCTTAAGGTTCCACAAGGTACTTGTTGTAAGGAGGGGCTAGTTGGATCCAAAGAGACACTGTCAGAGTACAGAGAGAGGTTTATTTGTTCTCAACAGATCCCTGTGAATTCTTCCAGCGGAACTGCAGAAACTGGCGGACTGGCGAGCAGCAGGAGGCAGGCAGGCAAGCAAGCGAACGAGCAGGCAGGCAAAACTGGCAGGCAGCGTCTATGAACTGGCAGGCTTTCTCTGGCAGGAGAAAGACAGGACAGGTTACAAACCAAAGGTATGTACAAGCAACGTAAGCAGAGGCCGAGAGCTGTTTAGCGCAGGGCAATCAACAATCTGGCGCTGGATAGCAGGCAGAGCTGGTCTTAAATAGGTTGTTTGATGATTGCTGGACTGTGGATCAGGTGTGCCTCCAGTTCCCAGCCGACCACGCCCACCAGGGAACAGGAATCACCACAGTACTTCTGGTTTGATTATTCATTTTGAGAGTACCTGTCACGTCCTAATTTTGGACAATTTGTTAATATAACTGAGTGTGTGTTCAGAACACGGATAATGCATACGATGAAGATTTTTGGTGGATTTGTTCAAAACATCTGTTAATTATATTTACAGGGGCTTCAGATTAATTTAGATTTAAGTTTAATTACCAGTCATATCTGAAGTAAATAAAAGGTCATTTTATTTTATAGGAAATGTGTATATACATAAACCTCAATGGCACAAGAAATCTATTGTGTGCTGATTTTGGATTATAATAGTTAAGAATAATAGTTTTTTTTTACATTTAGATATGGTCATAAAATATGATCAAGAAAATAGACTTTTGTGGGAGAAGAGGAGTCTTGCAGGCCTTGGACCTTTGGTTTCATGCATGTATTATCTTGTTTTTGCACTGCTCCCATTCCTTTTTTTGTTTGTTTGTTTGTTTGTTTGTTGTTTTATTTCTTATTTTGGTGAAGGATGGGTTATATAATTACTTTCAAAATGGCTTTTTTAAATGCAGTACTAGACAAGTGAACACTGTTTTTGTTTTGTTGTATGTTAGTTGTATTAAGATATGCGACACAGGAAAAGGTACATTATGTTGCAGTTAGATAAACGATTATTGGGGAAAATATTTATAAAAAAAAAAAAGAATTATACTAATAATACTAATAAAAGAGTCTCCTGAAAGAAATTAAAGTTCTATCTTGGAACATCTAAGGAGAAAACCTAGTGATCAAAAGAAAGAAAATACTCCTGTATTTAAAACAAAAGAAGGTAGATATATGTTTTTGTTTTTTACAAGAGACCCATTTAAATGAGAAAGCAGTATGTTTGCTTAAATAAGATTGGGTTGGTAAAGTATTTTACAGCGCCTTCTCATCTAAACAATGAGATGTCTGTATTTTAAATCAGAAGAATTTGAACATAATTATTAATGGACAGCTCTGATAAAGAGGGTAGATGGGTAGCTATAGATGTGGATATTTTTGGAACAAGATGCTCTTAATATTTATGCATCAAATACAGATTTTCCTAAGTTCTTTGTGGAAATCTCCAATTTCGCAAAACATATGGAAAATAAATACTTGGTTATTGGTGGAGATTTTAATCAAATTAGAAAGCCACTAATAGATAAATCTAATTTGATTATTAGACGGCCCCATAAATCTTGGTTGGCTATAGATGTGCTTGAACAGGAACTGGGGTTAACAGATAAATGGAGGCTATTACGTCCCAAAGATAGCAAATACACTTTTTATTCACATCCGCATGATCCATACTCAAGAGGAAATTATTTTCTTATATCAAAACAATTAGTAGATGTCACGCTCAGTTCATCAATTGGTAATAATATTATATCAGATCATGCCCCAGTGGAAATAGTACTTTGTTTAGGTACGGGACCAAAGAAATTCACTCCTCAGTGAAGATTAAACACCTCTTTACTCAACAACACAGAGTCTTGCAATTTTATTAAAAATTCTATTTTAGAAGATTGGAACTTGAATGAAGGTAGAGCATCAGGATTAGTACCAAAATGAGATGCATTTAAAGCTTAAATGAGAGAGACTCATCTCGTTTAAAAGGACAAAACAATCATTTTATTCATGAATTAGAGCTAGAAATTAAGAATCTTGAAGGGAGACGAGCATACCAGCCTAATACAGAGATCAATTTACAGTTGCGTAAACTTAAATTGGAGTTGAATTCCATTTTGCAAAAAAAAAAGTTGAATTTGCACTATTTCAGACTAGGCAGGAATATTACGAACAAGGTGAGGCAGCAGGAAGATTCAAACGAGTTAAAAGAGTTAAACAAGAATATAATCAAATGCTGATACCAAGAGTAGAAAATGAGAATGGTAACGTAGTAACAGATACTACAGAAATTAATGCAATATTTAAACGTTTTATAAAACATTGTACTCATCCCAGAGTTCTGTAAACCAAGATGATATTGACAATTTTCTAGCGCCTGTACAGTTACCATATTTGTCAAAGTATAAGCAAAAGGATATTGGGAGTGAGATAACATTAGAGGAGATACAGCAAGCCATTACTAAATAAGTCCTGGTAAATCCCCAGGAAATGATGGATTTCCCATTGAATACTATAACATGTTCTCTGATATACTGGCACCTAATTTGTTAGAGGTCTTTAAGGATTCCCTGGAAAAAGGAAGGTTCCCAGGAAGTATGGATACAACAATAATTGCACTTGTACTGAAAAAAGGGAAAGATCTTCAGAAATGTGGGAGTTATAGACCAGGGGTGTCAAACTCCATTCCTAGAGGGCCGGTATCCTGCAGGTTTTTGTTGTTTCCTTCTACCAACACAACTGATTCAAATCAAATGGATCCAGCTGCTTTTTGTCAACATATTTATGGATTTCAGTCAGGTGTGTTGGAGCATGGAGACAACAAAACCTGTTGGATACCGGCCCTCCAGGACTGGAGTTTGACACCCCTGACAATAACATTACTTAACGTTGATGCTAAAATATTGGCAAAGATTTTGGCAATAAGATTAGAAAAATATTTACCTAGTCTTATTAATCCAGATCAAGTGGGCTTTGTTAGGGAAAGATCCTCCAGACATAATAACACAGAAAAGGCATTTGATAGAGTAGAATTGGATTATATGTTTAAGATCTGCGACGGACCGGCGAGCTGTCCAGGGTGGACCCTGCCTTTCATCCACAGACTGGTGGGATAGGCTCCAGCTTCCCCGCAACCCTTCATTGGGTTAAGCGGTTAGGATAATGAATGAATGAATGTTTAAGATATTAAATAGGTTTGAGTTAGGGTCAGTATTCATAAAATGGGTCAAATTTTTGTATTATTGTCCTAAGGCTGTAGTATCTACTAATGGTATTAACTCAGAGTGTTTTCAGTAACACAGAGGTACGAGACAAGGGTGCCCTCTGAGCCCATTGATTTTTGCTTTGGTTTTAGAACCTCTAGCAGTTGCTATTAGAAGTAATCACAATATCAAGGGTATTCTGGCAGGTAGAACAGAACATAAGTTGTTGTTGCATGCTGATGATGTACTTTTATTGAGCTCAAAAGCTGAAATAGCCGTGCTCCATGTAATGTCTTTGATTAATGTCTTCTCTTATATTTCTGGTAATAAAATCAACTGGGAAAAATCTGAGGAAATGCCTTTTTCAAGATTTTGGCCACCATGCATTAGGTGAAATTGGCAGTGGCTTCCCTCAGCGATTGTATATTTAAGTATTAAGTTCACAACAGGACAGAAAAATATCATCTCTGAGAATCTTCTCCCTTTCATACAGAAAACTAAAATCACCTTACAAAACCGGACGAAATTAAGATAATCTCTACTGGGTAAAGTAAATATCTTAAAAATGATAATTCCACAGATGAACTATGTGACATTTATCTTACTTCCCAGTTTTCCATCTGAGTTGCTGTTAAGATTTAACAAAGCTGTTGATTTGTTCCTATGGGCAGGTAAAAGACCTCTTTTTTAATCAAACCAAACTGCATGCTTCTCATGCAGATGGTGGTCTGGGTCTACCCAAAGTAGATTGGTATCACTATGCTTTCTCTCTTTGTCATCTTGCCAAAATATTTAAAGATGAGGATAAGATCCCACAGTGGGTCCCCATAGAGTGTGAAATTATAAACTGTTGAAGCCTTTATATCTCAAACAACTGGGGAAATTCTATTTAGAAACCCATTATTGACTTTTGAGAGAGAAACGTGGAAAACAACTCATCAAATGACAGGACAAGACCCTTTTTTTTTACAAAAAATTTCATGTAATTGTGACGGGGTCAAAAGCATGGGTTTTAAATTGAAATAGTTGTACTGCATGTGTTTTTACTGTTGTTGTTTGGTTACTACCCTCCTTGGAGGCCTACCGACCTCGCCCTACATTGTTAAGTGGGAACACCTGTCAGTGGCTGGGCAGACACTTTAAAAGGGCAACAGGTGTGGCAGAGAGAGGGAGAAACAGAAGCAGAAGAGCGCAGGACAAGGAAGGGGACACAGCTCCTGAAAATGGGCGATGGCGACGATGACGACGAGGAGACTGCTGAGGGGCCAGTGACGACTGGTCCCTCCGCGGCTTGGTGGCGGCCAGGCGGAGCCTGAAGTGCAGCAGCCGGTCTGGACTCTAAGGCGCAGCTACTCAGTCCTGGGCCTATGGATCCTCCTGGCCCAGGACCAAGCGTGAGTAAAATGGCTCAGTTTAGGGTCCAGAGGGAGAGGCTGGCTGCAGGGCCAGGCAGGAGGGTTCCCCTCCAACGCGTGTAGACTGCCGCGTATGCTCCTCTCTGCAGGTCCTGGACGTGACGTCGCTGCAGAGAGGAGGACCACCCCAAGCCGCACAGTGGCCATTTTAAAGGTCCTTTTAAAGGACATTTTAGAGGACTGGGGTTTTATTATTTTAACTTTTTAACCTTTTTATTATTTTATCTTTTTATTGAGATTTTAGTGTGGTTGACTCTGCTCCCCCTGATTTTTAAAAGAACCAAGGTTTTACCTGTTTTTTTATTTTCTTTCTTTATTTTGTTTTAACATGCCCCGGCCACCCCTGTTACATAATTGGCATAATTGTTTAGTGGATAAAAAAAATCTCTGCATTGGCAGTCTTGGATCAGGGCAGGAATAATATTTATTGAAGATATTTTTAATACGGAGAGTTTCATGTCTTTTGACCAGATGACAGCTAAATATAAAATCACCTCCAAAGATAACTGGAAATACTTACAGCTCAGAGACTGTATGAGAAAAGCATTTAAAAACACAGCTTAATATCTGCTACTACTGTACAGGAAATCTGTCAAAATACACAAGTATCTAAAGGTGTAGCGTCTAAATTCTATGACTTAATAAGAACCGCTAACCCACTAAATCATGATGGTCTTAGGAGAGCTTTGGAAAAAGACTTAAAACAGGAAATACAAGACACTGCATGGGGACAATGTTGTTAATTGCTGGTAAAAGACATCAAGAGCGGTGCAGATGCGATTAATTATATACAGAATCATCCATAGAAGCTACTGGACTCCTGACAAGATGACAAGACTAAAATTGTGAGACTCTGTAAAATGCTGGAGGTGTGAAAGGTCCAGAGGTGCACTAATACACATGTTTTATGAATGTCAGACAGTTGAGAGCTATTATAAACATGTATAAATGACATGTTTAGGATAAAGATGGTCCAATGCTCAGCTTTGTGTGTATTATGTAAAGGCCTAGAAAAGATGATGCTCTCAACGGAACAGATTCAATGGTGTAGACTCGCTTTCCACATCGGCTGCAGGATCGCGCTGAGACACTGGAAAAATAAAAACGATATTTCTTATAACGAATGGTGGGAAGAAATCATTAAAATGGTTTAACTACAAGCAGCTAACCCTTAACTTGCATAATAAACGAGACATTTCAGAAGAAATGGGCCCCTTTTCTGAACTACATAAGCAGGGAGGAAAACTTACATTTAAGTATAGCTAATAATTGAGGGCATATTTGAATGAACTTAACCAAGAGTTCAATACTTAATATCTATGAGTTGAATGTAAGATGGAGAAACACAAAACAGACAATGGTGTACTTATGTATGTTGAAGTAACTGTGTTTGTTTCCCAGTGGTATTAAACTGCTGGGTTTTTTTTGTTTTGTTTTGTGTTTTATGTTAAACTGGATTTTACTCATTTATTTATAATAAAAAAAAAAAAGAAAAGGAAAAGGAAAAAAAGAAATAGTCATGTGATAACAAACCCAATCTATGCTATTCCTTCTAAACTTTGCTCCACAGAGGAGGTTTTTCCCAGCATCCATCTGTCTGTCTGTTCACACCTGGATGGATTTTCATTATCGCAATGGATTTTTTTTTAGAATGGGTTTAGTTTAACTTAGATTCTATTAGTAATTCTCACCGCTTTGGTTTCATTTGTCAGAACAGAATCATTTGCAGGCAGTGTGTTTATCAAAACAATTAGAAGAAACTTCAGAAGCTCGTGAATAACCTGAAAAACCATGTTACTTGGTAAAAATAAATAGTTCATTCCTGGAAAGCAACTGTTTATGTCAGTGAAACTGTCAGAGCATCAAAAGGAAAAATCCTGTAGATACACCACTCCTGTGCAACAAGATGTTCCTGTCTGTCTGGCCACATTTTCATCAACATCTGATGTCGTCCCGTGTGATGCAGTGAGGAAAGTATCTCCTTGAGTGGAGAATTCACCCTCTGCGGGACGTCTTGATAATTAGTTTAACTCTTTTGTATTAATGACTCAAACAATGAAATGGGGACTGTCAGTTTTATGGGGATTGACTTTTCTGCTGTTCTAAGTAAAGGTCATTTTGACTGATATGAACCAAGCAAATGATATGAAATGTTAAAAAAAAAGTTCTCCCAGACTGATGTGTCGAGAACTGTGTTCAACCACGTCAACGTGAACAAAGTCACGTAATTTTCCTCTCGGAGACACCAAGAACAAGCTCTCGCTTCGCGTAAAGCATGAAGGTTTCAGTTGGCGCTCTGAGGAGGTCAGAAGGTCACTATGGTGCAGCCAAGTCGGAATGCATGGAGACCTGGTGGAAATTTGCTGTAAGACATCCAGTTTGTAGATGTTTTCAAATGTTGTGTCCATTTTAAATATATTTATTATCTTTCAGAGCAGGGGGGGGTATTCCAATAATAAATAAAACTTTTGTCACATCAAAGTTTTAGGACCTCAAAAGTACAGATGTTTTTTGTCCTGGGGACTTTCCTATCAAAGGTTCACAGTTCTCCTGGGGAGCTCAAAGATGTCGGATGAAAATAAAACCCTGGAGACTGCCAGAGCAGCCAACAGATTAACCAATCGTTGCTGCAGCTATCTACGAGACACTCTCACTGTATAGACTTTAAACTCCACATATTCAGTCCTCTGTCGCTTTGTTTCATCATGTTTAGTTACAGAAGATGATATATGTGCCCAACCAGTCTGTTTCTGCAGCGTACTGAGAGAATGAACAGCTGTTCTGTTTCAGTGTGTACTAATACTTCTGGAATACACACTTGTACTGATATCTGTCCTCCATTGGAGATCGCATGGACAACTTCCTGTGACAAGAAATAGATATGAATTTAAAAGAAAAGAAAAAAAAAGTACAAATGCAGTACCAATGTTAGCCACTGAGTGGCGCCACGGTCACACTGCTTTTCAGGACAGTAACGAAGCTGCTGCAGCTTTGTTTGTTTTCCTTTGTTGAAAGGAAACAGTTTACAAGAAAACAGGAAAAGACACCAAAGCAAGAGGATGGATGATGACATGCATACAGGTATGTCAATAAACACAACATATTACAGAGATAATTACGTCAATAGTCAAACATAAATGCATTCAATCAAAAAATTTGTGTGTTAATGCTTTTTTTTTATTTAGTGATTGTAGGCATTTCATAAAGGAGCTCCATTCAGCAAATTTCTTTATAGAGAAAAATGTGGCTTCCAAAACAGCAAAGTGTGTGTGTCGTTCAGTCATTTAATATTCAAGAAGCTTTCGAAAAACAAAATACAATTTTTTTTTCATTTATTCTTTTAAAAACCCCCAAAAAATATATCAAGGCCATTTTTTCCTACTTTTAATTTGAATTTAAGATGAGAAGAAATCAAACTAGAGAAGTGATCCACGGACAGAAACTGATTTTAATATTGTTGGATTTCTGAGGCCTGGAAGGTCCATCTGTCAGCTGTGTTGTCCGGCTGGCCTTCATGCACATGTGGCTGCTGCTTCAGGAGACTCACCGTAGTGCATCCCACCGCAGGTCTCCTGAAAGACCAACACCCCCCCAAAAGCCACACGTTTGGGAGGAGAAAGGGTTTTAAAAGGGTTGCTAAATCATTGTTTTAAACAAATAATAATAATAATAATAAAAATTTAAAAAAAGATTAAACATACCAAATAAATTTGGGATTTTTCCTATTTTTTAAAACAAATGTACAAATAAAACAAAGTTCATACTCATCCCATGTTAAAGAGGAATTTGGCATTATGGCTGAGACCAGCTGATTTGGGGCCTTCAGGTGCCTTCTTGCAGCAGTTGCAGCAACTTTATCATGTTCATTTATGAAGATTCTGACATTTTCCAAACTTGCATTTACAGGATGACCATAAAACAATACATTTGATATATATCACACAATTTAGCACCAAGTCGTGACCTCTGACCTTCTGGTTCACACTGCTTTCCAGGTGGAAACCAAATCTTTGCACTGCTGAGGAAACAAGAACAGGAAGAGTCATTTCATCTAAAATCTAATGAATAAAATAAAAACTTCAAATGAAATGGAAAATACTTTTTAATTCCAGAGGGACGTGGCAAATCAATAACATTGAAGATGGAAATGATAAACAAAATAATAATGGCTGATTGTGATGGAAGAATATGAAAAACCTTTTTCACCAGTTTCTCCAGCCTCCTCCAGCTGGTGTGGTTCAGTACCAGTGTATGTTGTCTTAGGGGTCTTGGCTGAAAAGGTTTGGGAACCGCTTCACAAGAGCACTGAGCCGGTACTACAACACACAAAGCAGGAAACAGCAACTTCCAGGTCACAGAAATCCAACAAAGTGCAAATCTAATTTTTTGTCCCCTTTCTTTAGTTTTATTTTGTTATATTAACTTCAAATTAAAAGTGCAAATTCAGCTTGTCAGTGTTTTTTTTCTTTAGAATTATAAAAGAATAACTAATACCAATCTATTTATTTTTCAAATTTCAGATTTAGAATTGAATATTTATGCATGAAAGACAACAGTAAGTGAAAATGTTTACAAAATGTAGACCGAACATCAATTTCAGTAAGTTTTCCTCCACTTGTTTTGACAGAGTCAATCAATCGGAGGGGGTAGAAAATGAATTTCTTTCTATTTCTTCTCTTTCTTATTTGTGGACATTAAAAGTGTTTTATTGATGAGGTTCGGGGGCACCTTTATTGTGAAGCCCTGCAGGAATATTTCCAAAAGTTTTCATGTAATTTTGAACAATTACCTACAACAAACATGTAAATATATGTAAATAAGTGTTGATTGTTGAGATAATTTAATGGGTATTTCATGAATTTCTGTTAAAAGGCTGTTCAAACATATTGTGAATATTGCGGCATCACTCAGGTCATATCTGGCTATTTTTATTTCTACTTTTAACCTGAAAGTGATGCTGAAAGAGGGGGACCAGAGTTCGCTTCTTATTTCTGCATCAGAGTGCAGCTGGTGTTCATACTGCACCAAACAAATAATACTCTCCCTGGCAGCCCACCACACCAGCACTGTTTGAGCAGCAAAAGAAAGCCCAGTGCCAAATCTCCAGAGACACTGAAGCTTAACAGACTGTTAGTGAGTTTATTCGTAAGAACCAGGTCCCTGTCAACACGTTTGATAAACCGGGCTTTCAAAAAATGTTACACCTGAACCAATGAAATGGCCTCCATTCTAGAAATAACAGGGCGTGCTACTACGTGATGCTATGTACTGCTACATGCTGCTATGTACTGCTACATGCTGCTATGTACTGCTACATGCTGCTATGTACTACTACATGCTGCTACGTGATGCTACATGCTGCTATGTACTGCTAGGTGATGCTATGTGCTGCTACATGCTGCTATGTACTGCTACATGCTGCTATGTACTACTACATGCTGCTACGTGATGCTACATGCTGCTATGTACTGCTACATGCTGCTACGTGATGCTACATGCTGCTATGTACTGCTACATGCTGCTATGTACTGCTACATGCTGCTATGTACTGCTACATGCTGCTACGTGATGCTACATGCTGCTATGTACTGCTACATGCTGCTATGTACTGCTACATGCTGCTATGTACTACTACATGCTGCTACGTGATGCTACATGCTGCTATGTACTACTACATGCTGCTACGTGATGCTACATGCTGCTATGTACTGCTACATGCTGCTATGTACTGCTACATGCTGCTATGTACTGCTACATGCTGCTACGTGATGCTACATGCTGCTATGTACTGCTACATGCTGCTATGTACTGCTACATGCTGCTATGTACTACTACATGCTGCTACGTGATGCTACATGCTGCTATGTACTGCTAGGTGATGCTATGTACTGCTACATGCTGCTATATACTGCTACATGCTGCTATGTACTCCTACATGCTGCTATGTACTGCTACATGCTGCTATGTACTACTACATGCTGCTACGTGATGCTACATGCTGCTATGTACTGCTAGGTGATGCTATGTGCTGCTACATGCTGCTATGTACTACTACATGCTGCTACGTGATGCTACATGCTGCTATGTACTGCTACATGCTGCTATGTACTACTACATGCTGCTACGTGATGCTACATGCTGCTATGTACTGCTAGGTGATGCTATGTGCTGCTACATGCTGCTACGTGCTGCTACATGCTGCTATGTACTACTACATGCTGCTACGTGATGCTACATGCTGCTATGTACTGCTACATGCTGCTATGTACTGCTAGGTATTGCTATGTGCTGCTACATGCTGCTATGTACTGCTACATGCTGCTATGTGCTGCTACATGCTGCTACGTGCTGCTACATGCTGCTACGTGCTGCTACATGCTGCTACGTGATGCTACATGCTGCTATGTACTGCTAGGTGATGCTATGTGCTGCTACATGCTGCTACGTGCTGCTACATGCTGCTATGTACTACTACATGCTGCTACGTGATGCTACATGCTGCTATGTACTGCTACATGCTGCTATGTACTGCTAGGTATTGCTATGTGCTGCTACATGCTGCTATGTACTGCTACATGCTGCTATGTGCTGCTACATGCTGCTACGTGCTGCTACATGCTGCTACGTGCTGCTACATGCTGCTACGTGCTGCTACATGCTGCTATGTACTGCTAGGTATTGCTATGTGCTGCTGCGTGCTGCTACATGCTGCTATGTACTGCTACGTGCTGCTATGTGCTGCTACATGCTGCTACGTGCTGCTATGTGCTGCTACATGCTGCTATGTACTGCTATGTGCTGCTACATGCTGCTATGTACTGCTAGGTATTGCTATGTGCTGCTGCGTGCTGCTACATGCTGCTATGTGCTGCTACATCCTGCTACATGCTGCTACATGCTTCTAAAGCTTGCTACAGACTGTTACAGGCGTGGGCTGGCAGGTGACAAGGCGTGTGAAAGGTGGTTTGTGGATCCGCGACTATTGGTGTGTGTGCAGTTATATATATGTGTGTGTGTGTTGGAGGGGAGGTACATATGTGCTGGAGATTGGGTTGACAGATTTCTCCACCAGTAGGACTGCATATTCATTCAGGGTAGTTCTACTGGTGTTTTGGTTGTGTAGGACTCCAGTTCGAGCAGAGGGGCCCAGCTCCGGTCCTCGACAGCCACAATCTTAAAGGTTTTCCATGTATTCCTGCTCCAACACACCTGACTCAAACTAATCAGTAACTTCGTTGGCTTTTGGATCCATTTAATGGAAGCCAGGTGTTCGTGAGAAGGGATTCATGGAAAACCTGCAGGACAGCAGCCTGGAGGACAGACTTTGGACACTTGGACTTGGACAGAGTTAGAGCATACAGCAGAGCCTGAAGATGGCTTTGGAGAGATGACTGAGGAAATCTGGAATCCGGATGAGAGGTCTCTGGCTGCTACCACCACAGATAATGTCTCAGATGAGAAGAGGAAGTTTAGAAGGATTTCTCCTGGATCCCTGGCTTTAGTCACAACCTCCACGTGGTCATCAGTCTGGAAACAGACTGCAACTCGGCAGCATTAAGAAGTTTGACAAAAACTGTCTTTGCTTTCAAAGCAAAAATGACCTGCCAGCTTAAACTGAAGGCGTTGGGTCTAACAGAGCACAAGCTCATCCATAATGAAGCAACTCGATGACTCAGCAGTTCCGAGAACAACAACAGGCTGTCTGCAGTCTTAGCAGATGAGAAAAAGGTGGCATCTAATGTCAAAGGATGCTGATATTACAATTTTGGAAACTGTAAAGGAGGTACCGAGCCCCATTAGTGCATTCTCCGTCCTCTCTCCCACTGACATGGAAGCTTAATGACATTCTTACTGTTCTGGCCAGTAAGGACAGCAAAATCAGAATGGGCCTCAAGGAAGCCATTGCTGTGTCAAGGACTGTTGCTAGGAGGGAAGTCTTCAGCTGGTCCTGAATACAGCTAGCCGCTTAAGACCCCCAGAAATCCCACAAAGAAACTGGGTCAGTTCACCACTGAGAAACATCCTGATGCAGCAGAGCGACTGACAGGAGACAATCCTGAGAGCAAGATCCGGAAAGAGCGCTCTGCTTATGGCACACTGCAGAGGAGACCAATCAGACCTCAGCTGCTTCACTGCAGCTTCAGGCTGCAATCTGAGGATGTTGTTCAGCACCGCAGCTCTGATCTGCTCCCTGAGAAAGACCCGACTCACACAGGAACATGTTGACATGAACGTATGAATTGCCAGAGATGCTCTGTGATGTTCTTTGTTTTATGCTTGCAGTAGACGGGAACAGTTCCTGCTACATTTATAGCTTTTGTGTGTTGGTGATGTATTGCGTAAGCTTCGTGCTCAGACTCCTGTTTAAACTGTGAAGTTGAGATATGGTTTAGTATCCTGTATTTAATTTTTGTAGTATTTAATTTGTTGGCTTTAATCCTGATGACTACATTTAAGTGTAGAGTTTTTTGCATTCCAGTGATGAATGTTTGCACAGTTTAAAACATTCCATTTTACTGGAAATGTACATTTCCTTTATGCATCGCTCATGGTGCGGGGGCTGTGGCTCGGGTCTTCCTCTGCTGCCCTCTGGGCGGATGTGTGGTCATGCTGGTGCTGGGCTGGATGAGGTTTGTTCTCTGGGGTGGTGGCCCGTCCCCCATGTCCGGTGGGCCCCCTGGTCTGCCTCTGATCTTTGCGGGGGTCTGGTCACACATGTGTTGTCACTAATCACTATTCATGCCTGATATTTGCTCCACATTAACCAACCTGCTGTTCATCCAGCCATTGTGTCGCTTTTTGGCTTTAATGACCAGCTACATGCTCATGTCTTCTTCTTGAGTGAATGTTTTTCTTGGTCTGATTCATGATTTTCTTCTGTCCAGCTTGTCTGTTGTTTAGGTTCTCCTGATGATTGTCAGTTTGAAGATGTTGCAGGTGGTGTTCTGTTTCCTTACAGGTGGAGCAGCTGCTTGTCTGTTTTTTCTGTTTCCGATTGAACATCTCATTCTGTTGATTTCCATCAACAGAACGCACCAGTATCATTTACCCTAATTAATAAGAAAACTAAACCATCTTATAGCAAATGGAGACTTAATACATCATTACTTAAAGATCCTGATTTTATCAGTTACTTCAAGCGGGAGTGGTCTTTGTATATAGAAAACAATGACATACCAGGAACATCAGCTTGTGTTCTTTGGGAGGCAGGAAAAGCAGTAATGAGAGGGAAAATAATTTCATTTTCATCACATAAGAAAAAGGAGAGTTCAAAAATATCTGAACTAGAGCTTAAAATAAAATCACTAGAAGATGCCTACAAGGCTTCTCCAGAAGAGCAAGTTCTGAATCACATAAGAAAGGCTAAACTAGAGCTGAATGAAATAATTAACCAAAAAACCCAGTTTTTGCTACAAAGACTTCGCTTAGAGAATTTTGAACATAGCAACAAATCTGGAAGATTTCTCGCAAATCAATTAAAAGCAAACAAGGAGAAAACAACCATCTCCTCTGTTAAAGATTCAAGAGGAAATATCCTCCATGATCTTGATGGAATAAATGACACATTTAGGGATTTCTATAAAACATTATATTCCTCAGAAACAGATCCATCAGACAACAGCATTGAGGAATTTCTCAGCTACCTCAATCTTCCAAAGTTACAACAGGATCAGGAAATGGTTTTGGACGCACCCATTTCAGTAGGGGAACTACATGAAGCTTTAAAACACATGCCCAGCAATAAAGCTCCAGGACCAGACGGTTTTCCAGTTGAATATTATAAAGAATGTTGGTCTATACTAGCACCCACTTTTTATAAAATGGTTTCAGAAATTAAGGAAAAAGGCCAAATATCTCAAAACATGAATTTGGCTAGTATTACAGTAATACTAAAACCAGGAAAAGACCCCAAACTCCCATCTAGTTATCGTCCAATATCACTAATGAACGTAGATCTTAAAATAACCAGTAAAGTGCTTGCTACAAGACTAGAAAAAAATAACCCCACTTATCATACATCCTGATCAAACAGGATTTATCAAGGGACGACATTCCACCACTAATACGCGCAGACTAATAAATCTAATTGATTATGCCACCATACATAACCTGGAAACTACAATAATCTCTCTAGATGCTGAAAAAGCATTTGACAGGGTGAACTGGAAATTCTTATTTGCAACATTAAGAAAATTGGGGTTTGGCTCATCGTTTATCGACTGGATAAAGATACTGTATAGCAATCCAAATGCATGCGTCAGGACAAATGATCAAACTTCTCACAGCTTCAGATTGCAGAGAGGCACCAGACAAGGCTGTCCACTCTCCCCCTCACTTTTTGCAATCTTTATTGAACCCTTAGCAGCTAGCATTAGACAAAACAAAGACATTAAAGGCATTAACTGTAGAAATATGGAGCATAAGACCAGTCTTTATGCTGATGATGTATTACTTTTCCTTCAAAATTCACAATCATCCATCTGTCAGACAATCGCACTCATCAATAAATTCTCATCAATTTCTGAATATTCCATTAATTAGTCTAAAACCACCGTTCTACCCATCAACTGTTCCTTCCATAATACTCCTGACGCTGCTTTACAGTCAGGAGATATTAGATACTTGGGAATAAACATCTCACCCAGACTGTCAGACCTTATAAAGCTAAATTATGTCTCTCTACTAAAAACAATTGAGGACGATCTCACACGGTGGAAATCTTTACCCATATCACTAATGGGAAGAGTTGCCACTATAAAAATGATGATTCTACCTAAAATCAATTATCTGTTTTCAATGATCCCCATTAAACCTCCATCGACCTGGTTTAAATCGCTGGACTCTAATGTTACTAGATTTCTCTGGAAAGACAAACCTGGACCTGGACCTGCCGCTGCGGCGGCGGGCAGGTACATGCCTGGTGCCTGGATGTAACCCTGGGACTTGGGGAGTGGGGGGTGTTTGATAGTATGGTTGGGATGTGTGTGTGTGTAGGGGGTGTGTGTTGAGGACTGGTGGCGGTACATAGGTGTGTGGATGTGTGTGGGTAGGGAAGTGTGTGTGTGTGTGTGGGTGTAGGTGTGTGTGCTGAGACAGTGGCGGATGTGTGTGAAAGTGCCGACGTGTGGACAAGGGGGGGCTTCATGTCCCCAGGTGGGAGTGTCCTCTGTGAGTGAGGGGGGCGGTGGACAATCGGTCTGGGATTCCCCTTCTGCCGCCCCTCCTCTTCTCGGCCCTCATGCCCCCCTTCTGCATGTGGTGGGTTGGTCCCCTCTTGGGTCGGTGATGACTCTCTGGTTAGAGTCGCTGAAGGCTCTGGTTACGGGGATGGCTGTCCCCGGCTTGTCCTGGTCCTTGGGAGGCCCTGGGAGTGGGGGGGCATGCCTAGTGCTGCTGGCAGCTCACTTTCCTCCAGACTTAAATCCCTCGACCCCTCTTCCTCCCCGCTCCCCATCACACACAGGCAGGTTATTGGGAGCGTTCCACTCTAAATGTTCTGCATGTGTCACAGTCACTGAGTCATCCAGCAAGTTTATTCATTAACAGCAGGTAGCTCTCTTTCTGTCTTTCTGATTTAACTTGCTAGCTTCTGGTCCTCCTGATTGTCAATGGTTTTGTTCTCCACAGGGACCATGAATCTAGAGTTGGCTTGTGTGGGTGTATATATTTATGTGTGTGAGTGGGTATGTGTGTGTACATATGTATGTATGTATATCTATCTATATATATGTATGTATGTGTGTGTATATATATATATATATATATATATATATATATATATATAATGTATGTGCGAGTGTATATACATGTATATGTAGGTGGGTACGTATGTGCATATACGTGTATGCATTGATCTCTTTCTTTTGTTTTTGTTCCCCTTGGCAAAATAAATTTGCTCAGCAGAACACAGCATCCAGAACATCAGTCTGCTTGCTTAAATGCTGGACAAGAGCAAAAAAAAAAAAAAAAAAGATAGTAAAAAAAAAAAAAAACAGAGAATATATCTTGGGCTAAAATTGAAGACACTTAAAGTTAAAGTGCCATTTTAAGTATTTTCACTGACAGCTGGTTGAGCTTCTTTCCTCTGCGTTGACAACATGTTACAGTATCACTAATTTCTTAAATGTTTTTATCCACACGCTTCAGTCAAACTATCAAATTTTAATAATGTTTACAATAACTGAAAGAGACTCAAAGTGCTTTACAACCGAGCCATAAAAAACACAAAAGAATTTAATCAATACATAAAAACACTATTAGGAAGCTGCAGGGTTCATTTGTAAACATTATGATCTACTGATAAGGCAAATCTGATTATGGAGCCCTGGATATAGCTGGATGTAGCGAGATGCAGCTGGATGCAGCGAGATGCAGCTGGATGCAGCGAGATGCAGCTGGATGCAGCGAGATGCAGCTGGATGCAGCGAGATGCAGCGAGATGCAGCTGGATGCAGCGAGATGCAGCTGGATGCAGTGAGATGCAGCGAGATGCAGCGAGATGAAGCTGGATGCATCAGCGAGATGCAGCTGGATGCAGTGAGATGCAGCGAGATGCAGCGAGATGAAGCTGGATGCATCAGCGAGATGCAGCTGGATGCATCAGCGAGATGCAGCTGGATGCAGCGAGATGCAGCTGGATGCAGCTGGATGCAGCGAGATGCAGCTGGATGCAGCTGGATGCAGCGAGATGCAGCTGGATGCATCAGCGAGATGCAGCGAGATGCAGCGAGATGCAGCTGGATGCATCAGCGAGATGCAGCTGGATGCAGCGAGATGCAGCTGGATGCAGCGAGATGCAGCTGGATGCAGCTGGATGCAGCGAGATGCAGCGAGATGCAGCTGGATGCAGCTGGATGCAGCGAGATGCAGCGAGATGCAGCGAGATGCAGCGAGATGCAGCTGGATGCAGCGAGATGCAGCTGGATGCAGCTGGATGCAGCGAGATGCAGCGAGATGCAGCTGGATGCAGCTGGATGCAGCTGGATGCAGCGAGATGCAGCGAGATGCAGCGAGATGAAGCTGGATGCATCAGCGAGATGCAGCTGGATGCATCAGCGAGATGCAGCTGGATGCAGCGAGATGCAGCTGGATGCAGCTGGATGCAGCGAGATGCAGCTGGATGCAGCTGGATGCAGCGAGATGCAGCTGGATGCATCAGCGAGATGCAGCGAGATGCAGCGAGATGCAGCTGGATGCATCAGCGAGATGCAGCGAGATGCAGCTGGATGCATCAGCGAGATGCAGCTGGATGCAGCGAGATGCAGCTGGATGCAGCGAGATGCAGCTGGATGCATCAGCGAGATGCAGCTGGATGCAGCGAGATGCAGCTGGATGCAGCGAGATGCAGCGAGTTGCAGCTGGATGCAGCGAGTTGCAGTTGGATGCAGCGAGATGCAGCGAGATGCAGCTGGATGCAGCGAGATGCAGCGAGATGCAGCTGGATGCAGCGAGTTGCAGCGAGTTGCAGCTGGATGCAGCGAGTTGCAGTTGGATGCAGCGAGATGCAGCGAGATGCAGCTGGATGCAGCGAGATGCAGCGAGATGCAGCTGGATGCAGCGAGATGCAGCGAGATGCAGCTGGATGCATCAGCGAGATGCAGCTGGATGCAGCGAGATGCAGCTGGATGCATCAGCGAGATGCAGCTGGATGCAGTGAGATGCAGCGAGATGCAGCTGGATGCAGCGAGATGCAGCTGGATGTAGAGAGATGCAGCTGGATGTAGAGAGATGCAGCTGGATGCAGCGAGATGAAGCTGGATGTAGAGAGATGTAGCTGGATGCAGCGAGATGCAGCGAGTTGCAGCTGGATGCAGCGAGATGCAGCGAGTTGCAGCTGGATGCAGCGAGTTGCAGTTGGATGCAGCGAGATGCAGCGAGTTGCAGTTGGATGCAGCGAGTTGCAGCTGGATGTAGAGAGATGCAGCAAGATGCAGCTGGATGCAGCGAGATGCAGGGAGTTGCAGCTGGATGCAGCGAGTTGCAGCTGGATGCAGCGAGTTGCAGCTGGATGCAGCGAGATGCAGCTGGATGTAGAGAGATGCAGCTGGATGTAGAGAGATGCAGCTGGATGCAGCGAGATGAAGCTGGATGTAGAGAGATGTAGCTGGATGCAGCGAGATGCAGCGAGTTGCAGCGAGTTGCAGCTGGATGCAGCGAGATGCAGCTGGATGCAGCGAGATGCAGCGAGTTGCAGCTGGATGCAGCGAGATGCAGCGAGTTGCAGCTGGATGCAGCGAGATGCAGCTGGATGCAGCGAGATGAAGCTGGATGCAGAGAGATGTAGCTGGATGCAGCGAGATGCAGCGAGTTGCAGCTGGATGCAGCGAGTTGCAGCTGGATGCAGCGAGATGCAGCTGGATGCATCAGCGAGATGCAGCTGGATGCATCAGCGAGTTGCAGCTGGATGCAGCGAGATGTAGCTGGATGCAGCGAGATGCAGCGAGTTGCAGCTGGATGCAGCGAGTTGCAGCTGGATGCAGCGAGATGCAGCGAGTTGCAGCTGGATGCAGCGAGATGCAGCTGGATGCAGCGAGATGCAGCTGGATGCATCAGCGAGATGCAGCTGGATGCAGTGAGATGCAGCGAGATGCAGCTGGATGCAGCGAGATGCAGCTGGATGCAGCGAGATGCAGCTGGATGCAGCGAGTTGCAGCTGGATGCAGCGAGATGCAGCGAGATGCAGCGAGTTGCAGTTGGATGCAGCGAGATGCAGCGAGTTGCAGTTGGATGCAGCGAGTTGCAGCTGGATGTAGAGAGATGCAGCGAGATGCAGCTGGATGCAGCGAGATGCAGCTGGATGCAGCGAGATGCAGCGAGTTGCAGCTGGATGCAGCGAGTTGCAGCTGGATGCAGCGAGTTGCAGCTGGATGCAGCGAGATGCAGCTGGATGTAGAGAGATGCAGCTGGATGTAGAGAGATGCAGCTGGATGCAGCGAGATGAAGCTGGATGTAGAGAGATGTAGCTGGATGCAGCGAGATGTAGCTGGATGCAGCGAGTTGCAGCTGGATGCAGCGAGATGCAGCTGGATGCAGCGAGATGCAGCGAGTTGCAGCTGGATGCAGCGAGTTGCAGCTGGATGCAGCGAGATGCAGCTGGATGTAGAGAGATGCAGCTGGATGTAGAGAGATGCAGCTGGATGTAGAGAGATGCAGCTGGATGTAGAGAGATGTAGCTGGATGCAGCGAGATGCAGCGAGTTGCAGCTGGATGCAGCGAGATGCAGCTGGATGCAGCGAGATGCAGCTGGATGCAGCGAGATGCAGCTGGATGCAGCGAGATGCAGCGAGATGCAGCTGGATGCAGCGAGATGCAGCTGGATGCAGCTGGATGCAGCGAGATGCAGCGAGATGCAGCTGGATGCATCAGCGAGATGCAGCTGGATGCAGCGAGATGCAGCTGGATGCAGCTGGATGCAGCGAGATGCAGCGAGATGCAGCTGGATGCAGCGAGATGCAGCTGGATGCAGCGAGATGCAGCTGGATGCATCAGCGAGATGCAGCTGGATGCAGCGAGATGCAGCTGGATGCAGCGAGATGCAGCTGGATGCATCAGCGAGATGCAGCTGGATGCAGCGAGATGCAGCTGGATGCATCAGCGAGATGCAGCGAGATGCAGCGAGATGCAGCTGGATGCATCAGCGAGATGCAGCGAGATGCAGCTGGATGCATCAGCGAGATGCAGCTGGATGCAGCGAGATGCAGCTGGATGCAGCGAGATGCAGCGAGATGCAGCGAGATGCAGCTGGATGCAGCGAGATGCAGCGAGATGCAGCTGGATGCAGCGAGATGCAGCTGGATGCATCAGCGAGATGCAGCTGGATGCATCAGCGAGATGCAGCTGGATGCAGCGAGATGCAGCTGGATGCATCAGCGAGATGCAGCTGGATGCAGTGAGATGCAGCGAGATGCAGCTGGATGCAGCGAGATGCAGCTGGATGCAGCGAGTTGCAGCTGGATGCAGCGAGTTGCAGCTGGATGCAGCGAGATGCAGCTGGATGCAGCGAGTTGCAGCGAGTTGCAGCTGGATGCAGCGAGTTGCAGTTGGATGCAGCGAGATGCAGCGATTTGCAGTTGGATGCAGAGAGATGCAGCGAGATGCAGCTGGATGCAGCGAGATGCAGCTGGATGCAGCGAGATGCAGCTGGATGCAGCGAGTTGCAGCTGGATGCAGCGAGATGCAGCTGGATGCAGCGAGTTGCAGCTGGATGCAGCGAGTTGCAGCTGGATGCAGCGAGTTGCAGCTGGATGCAGCGAGATGCAGCTGGATGTAGAGAGATGCAGCTGGATGCAGCGAGATGAAGCTGGATGTAGAGAGATGTAGCTGGATGCAGCGAGATGCAGCGAGTTGCAGCGAGTTGCAGCTGGATGCAGCGAGATGCAGCGAGTTGCAGCGAGATGCAGCGAGATGCAGCTGGATGCATCAGCGAGATGCAGCGAGATGCAGCGAGATGCAGCTGGATGCATCAGCGAGATGCAGCGAGATGCAGCTGGATGCATCAGCGAGATGCAGCTGGATGCAGCGAGATGCAGCTGGATGCAGCGAGATGCAGCGAGATGCAGCGAGATGCAGCTGGATGCAGCGAGATGCAGCGAGATGCAGCTGGATGCAGCGAGATGCAGCTGGATGCATCAGCGAGATGCAGCTGGATGCATCAGCGAGATGCAGCTGGATGCAGCGAGATGCAGCTGGATGCAGCTGGATGCAGCGAGATGCAGCTGGATGCAGCTGGATGCAGCGAGATGCAGCTGGATGCAGCGAGATGCAGCTGGATGCATCAGCGAGATGCAGCTGGATGCAGTGAGATGCAGCGAGATGCAGCTGGATGCAGCGAGATGCAGCTGGATGCAGCGAGATGCAGCTGGATGCAGCGAGTTGCAGCTGGATGCAGCGAGATGCAGCGAGATGCAGCGAGTTGCAGTTGGATGCAGCGAGATGCAGCGAGTTGCAGTTGGATGCAGCGAGTTGCAGCTGGATGTAGAGAGATGCAGCGAGATGCAGCTGGATGCAGCGAGATGCAGCTGGATGCAGCGAGATGCAGCGAGTTGCAGCTGGATGCAGCGAGTTGCAGCTGGATGCAGCGAGTTGCAGCTGGATGCAGCGAGATGCAGCTGGATGTAGAGAGATGCAGCTGGATGTAGAGAGATGCAGCTGGATGCAGCGAGATGAAGCTGGATGTAGAGAGATGTAGCTGGATGCAGCGAGATGCAGCGAGTTGCAGCGAGTTGCAGCTGGATGCAGCGAGATGCAGCTGGATGCAGCGAGATGCAGCGAGTTGCAGCTGGATGCAGCGAGTTGCAGCTGGATGCAGCGAGATGCAGCTGGATGTAGAGAGATGCAGCTGGATGTAGAGAGATGCAGCTGGATGTAGAGAGATGCAGCTGGATGTAGAGAGATGCAGCTGGATGTAGAGAGATGTAGCTGGATGCAGCGAGATGCAGCGAGTTGCAGCTGGATGCAGCGAGATGCAGCTGGATGCAGCGAGATGCAGCTGGATGCAGCGAGATGCAGCTGGATGCAGCGAGATGCAGCGAGATGCAGCTGGATGCAGCGAGATGCAGCTGGATGCAGCTGGATGCAGCGAGATGCAGCGAGATGCAGCTGGATGCATCAGCGAGATGCAGCTGGATGCAGCGAGATGCAGCTGGATGCAGCTGGATGCAGCGAGATGCAGCGAGATGCAGCTGGATGCAGCGAGATGCAGCTGGATGCAGCGAGATGCAGCTGGATGCATCAGCGAGATGCAGCTGGATGCAGCGAGATGCAGCTGGATGCAGCGAGATGCAGCTGGATGCATCAGCGAGATGCAGCTGGATGCAGCGAGATGCAGCTGGATGCATCAGCGAGATGCAGCGAGATGCAGCGAGATGCAGCTGGATGCATCAGCGAGATGCAGCTGGATGCAGCGAGATGCAGCTGGATGCAGCGAGATGCAGCGAGATGCAGCGAGATGCAGCTGGATGCAGCGAGATGCAGCGAGATGCAGCTGGATGCAGCGAGATGCAGCTGGATGCATCAGCGAGATGCAGCTGGATGCATCAGCGAGATGCAGCTGGATGCAGCGAGATGCAGCTGGATGCATCAGCGAGATGCAGCTGGATGCAGTGAGATGCAGCGAGATGCAGCTGGATGCAGCGAGATGCAGCTGGATGCAGCGAGTTGCAGCTGGATGCAGCGAGTTGCAGCTGGATGCAGCGAGATGCAGCTGGATGCAGCGAGTTGCAGCGAGTTGCAGCTGGATGCAGCGAGTTGCAGTTGGATGCAGCGAGATGCAGCGATTTGCAGTTGGATGCAGAGAGATGCAGCGAGATGCAGCTGGATGCAGCGAGATGCAGCTGGATGCAGCGAGATGCAGCTGGATGCAGCGAGTTGCAGCTGGATGCAGCGAGATGCAGCTGGATGCAGCGAGTTGCAGCTGGATGCAGCGAGTTGCAGCTGGATGCAGCGAGTTGCAGCTGGATGCAGCGAGATGCAGCTGGATGTAGAGAGATGCAGCTGGATGCAGCGAGATGAAGCTGGATGTAGAGAGATGTAGCTGGATGCAGCGAGATGCAGCGAGTTGCAGCGAGTTGCAGCTGGATGCAGCGAGATGCAGCGAGTTGCAGCGAGTTGCAGCTGGATGCAGCGAGATGCAGCGAGTTGCAGCGAGATGCAGCGAGTTGCAGCTGGATGCAGCGAGATGCAGCTGGATGTAGAGAGATGCAGCTGGATGTAGAGAGATGCAGCTGGATGTAGAGAGATGCAGCTGGATGTAGAGAGATGAAGCTGGATGTAGAGAGATGTAGCTGGATGCAGCGAGATGCAGCGAGTTGCAGCTGGATGCAGCGAGATGTAGCTGGATGCAGCGAGATGCAGCTGGATGCAGCGAGATGCAGCGAGTTGCAGCTGGATGCAGCGAGATGTAGCTGGATGCAGCGAGATGCAGCGAGTTGCAGCTGGATGCAGCGAGATGCAGCTGGATGCAGCGAGATGCAGCTGGATGCAGCGAGATGCAGCGAGTTGCAGCTGGATGCAGCGAGTTGCAGCTGGATGTAGCGAGATGCAGCTGGATGTAGAGAGATGCAGCTGGATGTAGAGAGATGCAGCTGGATGTAGCGAGATGCAGCGAGTTGCAGCTGGATGCAGCGAGTTGCAGCTGGATGTAGCGAGTTGCAGCTGGATGTAGCGAGATGCAGCTGGATGCAGCGAGATGCAGCTGGATGTAGAGAGATGCAGCTGGATGCAGCGAGATGAAGCTGGATGTAGAGAGATGCAGCTGGATGCAGCGAGATGCAGCGAGTTGCAGCTGGATGCAGCGAGATGCAGCTGGATGCAGCGAGATGCAGCGAGTTGCAGCTGGATGCAGCGAGTTGCAGCTGGATGCAGCGAGTTGCAGCTGGATGTAGCGAGATGCAACGAGATGCAGTGAGATGCAGCTGGAATGCATCTCTCTGCAGCTGGATGCTGCTGCTGGGGCGCGAGGACTGAGGCTACAGAGCAGCACTTTTGGATGCAGAAGGGGCCTGCAGGACTACCCGGAGTATATGTGCTCAACTATATGTGCGTACAAGTATATTTCCGAAAGTTTCCAGTATTACCAGAAAAAGTCACTGGTTTGTCACTAGTCTTTTGAAATAAAGTCAGTGGGAGGGGGGGACAAAGTAGCCAAGATGGAAACACTCCATGTATGTAAAGTGTACAAGAAAATGGTGGACAAACTTATGTTTGCTATTGTTTTGAATCAGACTGTGATAAATCTATCTTAATTTTTCTATATCTAAATAATTGTTCAATATTGTTTATCTTCATCTTCATCTTCATCTTCTGCCGCTTATCCGGTCGCGGGGCAGCAGCCTAAGCAGGGAAGCCCAGACTTCCCTCTCTCCAGCCACATTTGCCAACTCTGCGGGGGGATCCCGAGGTGTTCCCAGGCCAGCCGAGAGATATAATCCCTCCAGCGTGTCCTGGGTCTTCCCCGGGGTCTCCTCCCAGAGGGACGTGCCTGGAACACCTCACCAGGGAGGTCCAGGAGGCATCCTGATCAGATGCCCGAGCCACCTCAACTGGTTCCTCTCGATGCGGAGGAGCAGCGGCTCTACTCTGATCTCCTCCAGGATGACCGAGCTCCTCACCCTATCTCTAAGGGAGAGCCCGGCCACCCTGCGGAGGAAACTCATTTCAGCCGCCTGTATACGAGATCTGGTTCTTTCGGTCACGACCCACAGCTCATGACCATAGGTGAGGGTAGGAACGTGGATCGACTGGTAAATCGAGAGCTTCGCCTTCTGGCTCAGCTCCTTCTTCACCACAACAGACCGGCGCAGAGCCCGCATGACTGCAGACGCCGCACCGATCCGTCTGTCAATCTCACGCTCCATCCTTCCCTCAGTCGTGAACAAGACACCGAGATATTTAAACTCCTCCACTTGAGGCAGGACCTGACTCCCGACCCGGAGAGGGCAATCCACCCTATTCCGGCTGAGGACCATGGTCTCAGATTTGGAGGTGCTGATTCTCATCCCAGCCGCTTCACACTCGGCCGCGAATCGCTCAAGCGAGAGCTGGAGATCACAACCAGATGAAGCCAACAGGACCACGCCATCTGCAAAAAGCAGGGACCCAATCCTGAGGCCACCAAGCAGGATCCCCTCAACCCCTCGGCTGCACCTAGAAATTCTGTCCACATAAGTTATGAACAGAATTGGTGATAAAGGGCAGCCTTGGCGGAGTCCAACCCTCACCGGAAACGAATCCGACTTACTACCGGCAATGCGGACCAAGCTCTGACACCTGTCGTACAGGGACCGGACAGCTCGTACAAGGGGGTCCGGTACCCCATACTCCCGGAGTACTGCCCACCCCAATATTGTTTATTTGATGTATATTTTCCCACCCCTAGTGTATATATATATATATATATATATATATATATATATATATGTATATATATATATATATATATATATATATATATATATATATATATATATATATATATATATATATATATATATATATATATATATATATACATACATATATACATACATATACATATATATATATATATGTATGTATGTATGTACGTGTGTGTGTGTGTGTGTGTGTGTGTACACAGGCATACAGATATAAAGGTAGAAAAAAGAAAAGAAACAAACTCTTGTTAGATTTCAGAAACATCCGGAGAAGTTATGCAACTATCAGGCTGTCAGAAATGCTGATTATTAATAATATATCACATTGTCTCCAAACATTATTTATTTAGCAATAATTTTAATCAACAAACACCAGGTTCAGGATTCAGGATTTGAAGCAGAATCCCCTGTTAGGATGAGAAATAACAGTCTGAACTGTGAGAAAAAGCTGCTGTTGGACACAGACTAGTCCTTCCACTGCGTCAGTGCAGACACACTTAGTTCTCTGCGACGTGGTGAATGGACGTGTCTGGAAAATGCCCTGAGATGACGTTGTCATGTAGAGCTACTATCCAAATAAAGTTGAACTGAATTGAAAAGGAGACAATAATAAATCAGAAATGAAACAGAAGAATCCCACTAGCTGCAGACATTCAGCCGACCCCTCATGGGACCCCCTCTCATGGGTCCGGGTCCTCTAAAACTACATTTTCAGTTTGTAAGATGAGTTTGTGTTTGAGGTTGGAATCAGTAGAGAGAAGCTCCTTTTCTTTCCACCATGACTGAAACAGTTCCCTATGATTATAAACAGTCAGACATGGAGGATATTTCCCACACACATTTCTGCGCAGGGTGGATCCCACCCCCCTGTCAGGCTCGTATAACCGGTTACCATGACAACCAGGCTCCAGATTGCCATAAAGTTTTACAACGGCGAAGGGGAGCGGAGCTGCTCTCTGCCTCTTTTTTTCTGTGTCACAGGGAGAAACAGTAAAGAAGAAACTGAAACCATGTTAAAATAGACTGTAATCTCTCTCTTTCTTCCTCTCATGCCTT
>NC_136612.1:7498683-7513683 GCF_933228915.1 Telmatherina bonti | reverse complement strand
CCAGTGTGGAAATATACCCACCAATGTGGAAATAGACCCACCAGTGTGGAAATAGACCCACCAGTGTGGAAATAGACCCACCAGTGTGGAAATATACCCACCAATGTGGAAATAGACCCACCAGTGTGGAAATATACCCACCAATGTGGAAATAGACCCACCAATGTGGAAATAGACCCACCAGTGTGGAAATATACCCACCAATGTGGAAATAGACCCACCAGTGTGGAAATATACCCACCAATGTGGAAATATACCCACCAGTGTGGAAATAGACCCACCAGTGTGGAAATATACCCACCAGTGTGGAAATAGACCCACCAGTGTGGAAATATACCCACCAATGTGGAAATAGACCCACCAATGTGGAAATATACCCACCAGTGTGGAAATAGACCCACCAGTGTGGAAATATACCCACCAATGTGGAAATAGACCCACCAGTGTGGATATATACCCACCAGTGTGGAAATAGACCCACCAGTGTGGAAATATACCCACTAGTGGAATTAGTAATGGTAAGATATTCAGATATACTTCCCCAAGAAGACTGATTAAACCAGTCAGTCACGTCTTAAGGACGTAAAGACCTAGATGACTGAGTTTTCTCCTTCTAAACTCGGACAAACCAAAGTTGTTGGCTTTGGATGTAGAATTTAAGGAAGACTGCGTCTGTTTATGGAGTTACTCTGGATGGTATCATCTTGGCTTCCAGTACTACCAATGGGGAACTCTGAAGTCATTCTGGACCTGGATCTGTCCTTTGACTCACATATGAAACAGGACTCTAGACACACCTTCTTCCTCCTACCTATTCCCAAAATTAGATTAGATTAGAGTAGAGTACAGTAGAGTAGAGTAGAGTAGAGTAGAGTAGAGTAGAGTAGATTAGATTGGATTGGATTGAATCAGATTAGATTAGATTAAACTATATTGTCATTACACATGTACAAGTACAATGCAACGAAACACAGTTGCTCAGAGTGCAATAAGCAACAAGTGTAAGATATATATTATCTACAGTGTGTACAAGTGTCTATTCTACAGATATAGCATGAAAGTGATTGTCACAGTGTACAGATTTAGGTACTATGAGCATACAGTACAGATGGATATGTGCATTAGAAGTACATCCAGTGTTGGCAGAATCTATTAACATAATTTACAGATGATATTTCCAAGTCTTATATTAACTTAATCACTAGAGGAATGGACATCGAGTCGTGCAAACAATTATGAGCAGCAGGCTAAGTAAGTAAACAGTGAAGTGGAGGTGCAGGTAAAATATTCAGTACATAGTATCCAGTCAGGTTGGGGTGTAATGGGATGTAGGGTGGTATGAGGGGCAGAGTTCAGCAGGGAGACGGCCCTGGGGAAGAAGCGGTTCCTCAGCCTGCTTCTCTTGGTCCTGAGGCTCCTGAAGCGCCTGCCAGACAGCAGGAGTGCAAACAGTCCATGTGCAGGGTGGGAGGAGTCTTTGAGGATGCTGCAAGCTCGATGCAGACAGCGGTTTCCTCCGGACGACAGTGATAAAAGTTCACAGGGATGGCTGAAGACAGATGGTGTTTCTTCAGCGTCCTCAGGAGGAAGAGGTGCTGGTGAGCCTTCTTCACAAGGCTGGAGATGTTGGTGGCCCAAGTCAGGTCTTCCGAGATGTGGTTCCCCAGGAACTTGAAGCTTGGCTTGGCTTGGTTGATGTGGATGGGGGGATGTGCACGTCCTCTTTCCCTCCTGAAATCTACAATGAGCTCCTTGGTCTTGTTAGCGTTAAGGAGCAGGTTGTTGTCTGTGCACCATGTAGCCAGGTGCTGAACCTCCTCTCTGTAGGCCCAAATCCTTGTTGTTGCTGATTACAAATTGTTGTTGGAAGATTACAAAGTTATTGAACAAAGAATAACAATGAACAAGGTATTACCAATTGAAGTTTAGAGAAACTGTCCAAAGGTCTGAGCGTACAACCAGTCTGTACAACCAGTTCCCAGTCTAGTTTCAGGAAGAACCAGTTCCCAGTCTGGTCCAGTTCCCAGTCTGGTTCAGGAAGAACCAGTTCCCAGTCTGGTTTAAGGAAGAACCAGTTCCCAGTCTGGTTTCAGAAAGAACCAGTTCCCAGTCTGGTTTCAGAAAGAACCTGTTCCCAGTCTGGTTTCAGGAAGAACCAGTTCCCAGTCTGGTTTCAAGAAGAACCTGTTCCCAGTCTGGTTTCAGGAAGAACCAGTTCCCAGTCTGGTTTCAGAAAGAACCTGTTCCCAGTCTGGTTTCAGGAAGAACCAGTTCCCAGTCTGGTTTCAAGAAGAACCAGTTCCCAGTCTGGTTTCAAGAAGAACCTGTTCCCAGTCTAGTTTCAAGAAGAACCTGTTCCTAGTCTAGTTTCAGGAAGAACCAGACTGAGAACTTTTTCAGGAAGAACCAGTTCCCAGTCTGGTTTCAAGAAGAACCAGTTCCCAGTCTGGTTTAAAAAAGAACCAGTTCCCAGTCTGGTTTCGGGAAGAACCAGTTCCCAGTCTGGTTTCGGGAAGAACCAGTTCCCAATCTGGTTTCGGGAAGAACCAGTTCCCAGTCTGGTTTCAGGAAGAACCCGCTCCCAGTCTGGTTTCAGGAAGAACCAGTTCCCAGTCTGGTTTCAGAAAGAACCAGTTCCCAGTCTGGTTTCAGGAAGAACCAGTTCCCAGTGTGGTTTCAAGAAGAACCTGTTCCCAGTCTGGTTTCAGGAAGAACCAGTTCCCAGTCTGGTTTCAAGAAGAACCTGTTCCCAGTCTAGTTTCAAGAAGAACCTGTTCCTAGTCTAGTTTCAGGAAGAACCAGACTGGGAATTTTTTCAGGAAGACCCAGTTCCCAGTCTGGTTTAAAAAAGAACCAGTTCCCAGTCTGGTCCAGTTCTCAGTCTGGTTTCAGGAAGAACCAGTTCCCAGTCTGGTTTCAGAAAGAACCAGTTCCCAGTCTGGTTTCAGGAAGAACCAGTTCCCAGTCTGGTTTTAGAAAGAACCAGTTCCCAGTCTGGTTTCAGGAAGAACCAGTTCCCTGTCTGGTCCAGTTCCCAGTCTGGTTTCAGGAAGAACCAGTTCCCAGGCTGGTTTCAAGAAAAACCAGTTCCCAGTCTGGTTTCAAGAAGAACCGGTTCCCAGTCTGGTTTCAGGAAGAACCAGTTCCCAGTCTGGTTTCAAGAAGAACCTGTTCCCAGTCTGGTTTCAAGAAGAACCAGCTCCTAGTCTGGTTTCAGGAAGAACCAGTTCCCAGTGTGGTTTCAAGAAGAACCTGTTCCCAGTCTGGTTTCAGGAAGAACCAGTTCCCAGTCTGGTTTCAAGAAGAACCTGTTCCCAGTCTAGTTTCAAGAAGAACCTGTTCCTAGTCTAGTTTCAGGAAGAACCAGACTGGGAACTTTTCCAGGAAGAACCAGTTCCCAGTCTGGTTTCAAGAAGAACCAGTTCCCAGTCTGGTTTAAAAAAGAACCAGTTCCCAGTCTGTTTCGGGAAGAACCAGTTCCCAGTCTGGTTTCAAGAAGAACCAGTTCCCAGTCTGGTTTCGGGAAGAACCAGTTCCCAGTCTGGTTTCGGGAAGAACCAGTTCCCAGTCTGGTTTCGGGAAGAACCAGTTCCCAGTCTGGTTTCAGGAAGAATCCGCTCCCAGTCTGGTTTCAGGAAGAACCCGCTCCCAGTCTGGTTTCAGGAAGAACCACTTCCCAGTCTGGTTTCAGGAAGAACCCGCTCCCAGTCTGGTTTCAGGAAGAACCAGACTGGGAACTTTTTCAGGAAGAACCAGTTCCCAGTCTGGTTTCAGGAAGAACCCGCTCCCAGTCTAGTTTCAGGAAGAACCAGACTGGGAACTTTTTCAGGAAGAACCAGTTCCCAGTCTGGTTTCAAGAAGAACCAGTTCCCAGTCTGGTTTAAAAAAGAACCAGTTCCCAGTCTGTTTCGGGAAGAACCAGTTCCCAGTCTGGTTTCAGGAAGAACCCGCTCCCAGTCTGGTTTCAGGAAGAACCCGCTCCCAGTCTGGTTTCAGGAAGAACCACTTCCCAGTCTGGTTTCAGGAAGAACCCGCTCCCAGTCTGGTTTCAGGAAGAACCACTTCCCAGTCTGGTTTCAGGGAGCAGACACCCTCAGATAAATCTCATGGTTAGGTCTGGAGACCTTTCATCCTTTTAGTTCTGCTGCTGTGGGTCGAGGTGGCTGGGAGACGTCCCATGATGCACTGGGAGACGTCCCATGATGCACTGGGAGACGTCCCATGATGCACTGGGAGACGTCCCATGATGCACTGGGAGACGTCCCATGAAGCACTGGGACACGTCCCATGATGCACTGGGAGACGTCCCATGATGCACTGGGAGACGTCCCATGATGCACTGGGAGACGTCCCATGATGCACTGGGCTCCACACTGCTCCCTTTACTATTTATCTTTAAAATTGTTGTTGTCATTCTTTTGTGTTTCTTTTTTGTTTATCAGCAGATATCCATGGCTTCCTGGTTCTGGTCCAGATGGAGGTTTTCCTTCCTGGTTCTGGTCCAGATGGAGGTTTTCCTTCCTGGTTCTGGTCCTGATGGAGGTTTTCCTTCCTGGTTCTGGTCCAGATGGAGGTTTTCTTTCCTGGTTCTGGTCCAGATGGAGGTTTTCCTTCCTGGTTCTGGTCCTGATGGAGGTTTTCCTTCCTGGTTCTGGTCCTGATGGAGGTTTTCCTTCCTGGTTCTGGTCCTGATGGAGGTTTTCCTTCCTGGTTCTGGTCCAGATGGAGGTTTTCTTTCCTGGTTCTGGTCCAGATGGAGGTTTTCTTTCCTGGTTCTGGTCCTGATGGAGGTTTTCCTTCCTGGTTCTGGTCCTGATGGAGGTTTTCCTTCCAGGTTCTGGTCCCGATGGAGGTTTTCCTTCCTGGTTCTGGTTCAGATGGAGGTTTTCCTTCCAGGTTCTGGTCCCGATGGAGGTTTTCCTTCCTGGTTCTGGTCCCGATGGAGGTTTTTCCTCCTGGTTCTGGTTCTGATGGAGGTTTTCCTTCCTGGTTCTGGTCCCGATGGAGGTTTTTCCTCCTGGTTCTGGTTCTGATGGAGGTTTTCCTTCCTGGTTCTGGTTCAGATGAAGGGCAAAACTAAAGCAGGAGAGCACTGACCTGCACTGTAAAACCTGATGAGTTCTTTGAACTCAAATGGTTTGAGGAAACCGATTGCCTTAAATGATTTAAGTTCATTAACTCAAACATTTTCAGTTAAAAACACTTTTTTACTAGATTTAAATTGACTTCAACCATTTAAGTTCTAAATACTTTAACAAATAAAGTTAAGAATACCTAACATATTTTATCTCTTAAACAATTAGTTCCATAAACTTAAATGTGTCTCCTTTACCAAAATTATACAATTAAGTTAAATCTGACTTTGTTTTTCCAAGTTCAATCACTACATTCCAGTTGTGACAACTTACTGTTGTGCTGTGGCTACTCAGTTGATTTAAGGAAACTGATTGCCTTAAACAATTTAAGTTGTATGAACACAAAAAAAAAAAACCAATACTTTGACCAAGTTTGACTATTTATTTAGTAAAACTGCAAGCATTCATTACAGAACATTCCATTTTTCCTGTACAAAACTCCTGGATGACTTTATGAAGTCAAAGTCCCCAAGACAAAATTAACTTTTTGCATTTAGTTTTTATGTATTCATTAACAATACCTATATAAAGTAAATGAAAGGAGGAGGAACCCAGATGTATTTAGCAAAAGTCCATATTCAAGCTACTTTTGACAAACATAAATCACATGTCCTTCTGAATATTTTTGGAAATAGCATGTGGAAAGATTTGAGTGCACGAGAGCACAAAAATAAATGTTAGATTTAAATCCACCAGTTTGTTTGGCAGTGCCAACTTTAAATTGTAAAACAACATATTAACTGTAATGATCATAGATGTCCAAGTAAGCTAATCAACACGCCTTTTACTCAACAAAAAATAGTTTTAATAAATGGCAAAGACTCTAAAACACATTTTCAACATTTTTCATGGTGATCTTGCATTGGTCTTAAAAAGATTTGAGTTAAAAAAAATAAAAATAAAAACTTGTTAATTGTCCGTTACAGTTGTGTCAAAGTAAAGTGAAATGAGGTTTACCGATGCTGAGAATGATAAATCAACTGGAAAAAACAGAATACAAAATGGAAAATCTTTTCATGTAGTATTGGAAATAGAAATTAAACATTCTGAAAAAGCTGAATGGTGCAAACCTAAAACTTGAACTGAAAGCATTTCCTTAAATGAGTTCTGCAGTGTTTTATCCAACATGCATTCACAATAAGCTATTTAGAATGATGCATGGAGATTGGATGTGTTTTCAAAGTAAAAAACAATTTTTGATGCATCCTTAAAAGCCAAAATCTACACCATTTTATTCAAGCTCATTTTTCAAGGCCTGCAACTTGGGTTTCAGCTGCTTTCTACCATCATCAAGCTTTAGGAGGACAATTTGTATAAACTCAAGAAAACCCAACCAGTTTTTGTGGGTAGTCCAAATGAAGTGCAGAAATCAGGCCGAATAAAATCACAAGTGCATCAGGCCAAGATCTGTGAGACATTACAACCTGACCCTCGAGAATGACTGACACGTGCTGAGCTTCCAGAGGAATTCCAGCTTGTATGTCCTCCTTAACCAGAGCCACCAGAGCCAATGCTTCGCCTTGCGTTGCCTCCAACTCATCCTGTAAAGCAAAAAGTTTTTAGTATAGCAATTTAGTTCAATTATGTTTCAGCATCTATAAGACATTTTCAAAACATAAACATAATAATAAAACAAGCTAATTCAAGGGCTTGTGCTTTCAGACTGTAAATTTGAAATATCAAATTAACTAATTAGCAAAAATAAAACATCTTAGGCTGTTCACAGAGAAAATATTAAATCTACTTAAAGGGAAGACTTTTGTTGTGTAACTTAACCATTCTTTGTATTTCTTAACAAACCAAATTGTATCATTTGGTTTCTGTTGGTGATTACCAATGAGTAGTGATTAACTTGGAAAAATAAAAAAGCTCAATGTATTTATGAAAGATGCTGTATAATACCTGGCAAGTTTTAAAGACCCCTGAAGAATCCTCCTTTAGGTGGAGTGGAAGACCAGCCAGGCTGCAGCCCTCGTTGCAACAATATTGTTCCGGTCCTGTATTACACATAAAACACAAGATGTGCATATAAGGCTATTAAGTCGTGTAAAGTAGTGTTCAGTTGATTATTAAATTACTGTATATCAGTTACATCCGTACCTGCTTGCCATATGCCATCAGACGTTTTTGCATCTTCTCACCACAACTTTCAGCCATCTTTGTTTTGTAGAAGCCGAGGTGTATACTTGTCCAGTGCAGCAAAGAAGGAGAATGGAAGATTCTGATTGGTGATCCTGTGGAATTCACAATAAAGCTGCATGGAAGACAAATAAAAAAAAAAAAATTCAAGTAATGAAAATCAATTTATTATTCAATTAAATGTCCAGTTAACCATTACATTTCTGTTGTTTCCCCTTGACACTATTTTCACTGTGTACTATTGACAAATATACCTTCAAGGAATTAAAAGTACTAAATGTACACATGCATTTGCTGTATAGGCATGGTAAGGTTGAAACCGTGGAATCTTGGCCATGAAACAGTCTATAATGTCTCAATAACCACACTTTCATAGAGCTATAAAAATCACACAACTTACATTTCCACATGATTTTTCTCCAAGCCCAACAAACTCCCTCAAAGTTGAGGCTGCTGTGGTTGCCTTACTACCCTGAGAATAGAACATTTGTGTCAGACTAAATATTTCCTCATTCACTTTTAAAGTTTGGCAAATAAAAAACACATTGATAGTGACTAAATTTGCTACACAGGTTAAACAATCTACAAAAGTCATTTAATGGATTGTTTAGTAATATTTAGAAGCCATGGTTAAATTAGCCAAGGCACGTGCTAATTAGCGTTAGCACGCTAATCAATTTACTGGCTTTAAAACAACATTTCTCTTTTTTTTTTTTGCAATGAAACAAGGTTTTGATTCAATTGCACGCTAAATGGAATATATGCTAAATTATGGCAATTAGTTTTATGGTCTAACCTAAATTTAGTGAAAAGGCAGCCATTGAAAAAAAAAAAAAGAGACTTTTTTCCTTATTGAAGAGTAGGCCTGGTGGGAGCTGGTTTCCACAACATTGAAGAAAATATTCAGTCCAAAACGTTGAGGGCAGTTAAGTTTGGCTATTCCATTCCATTTTATGTTGATAAAATATTGAAATAGTGCCTGAAATAGTGCTGCTGAGGCTGCGTGAGGGTGTATACCGAGCAGGTGCAGACCAGTTCCAGCAGGTTCCAACACGTTCAGTTTGATTCTGTTCAGTATGGCAAAGTCAAATTACAGTAAATAAGTTAGTTTAACTAAATGGATTTATATAGTCTCTGCTTAAAATGCTTTGCAACTTTAAGTGCACTAAAAATGATTGCGTTATTATAACGCTGGGTTAGTTTTAATGTATTTAAATTAATTTAGAGTAATTTTTTTCAAGAATTTAGTAAAGGTAACTTAATTGCTTTATTGAGATGTGCTGTTAGGTTATACAATGTGTCTGCCACATCCTCATGATGAAGACATGGCCTCAGTGCCTGACCTCAGCTGCAGATCTTTCACTGTGAAAACTGATCAGGCTGAAGCTGAGGAGGTGTGGAGGAGCTTGTCTCTGTGGGAGGAAAATCAGAAAGGATTTCTATGTTGCTTTCGGCTCGACTTTCAATCATTTTATCTGCTCCTCACTCATGTAAACAATTCTCCCCAGCAAATGCTCATCACAGCAAATAATAAGAGGAAACACGATGGAAGAAAGTGTTGAAAAAAATCCTTCAAAATCTGTGTTTTATTTTAAAAAAAAAAAAAAGCTAATCTTTTAAAAGATATAAAGAGGATATACAACAACAATAACAAAGCACTCTGAAGAGTCAACTATTCCTACAATCATGTAAAAACTGCTGATTAAGTGCATTTGAGTTGATTTACGCATACATTTACATTCATGTATAAAATAGTTATATATCAGATCAATAACCCGTCCTGGTTCTGGTTCCTAGGGCGAGAATTTGGACACTTTGTCTTGACAGTGTGGAGTGGTGATGATAAAAACACAAACATGCAGTTCATTAAATCCAACACAAGATGGAGAAGGAGAGCTTAACACAGCCGGCTGGGGATGGATTTAACACTCTGTCTCATCCTGCAGCCTGTTTCTGCCAAACTGCTGCTGTTTGACCCGTTACCCCCACCTCCTCTGCAAAACACTCACTTACACCCAGGTTACTGCTCCACAACCGGATTATCATTTCCTAATGCTGATGTGGAATTTCATTTACTATCTCTGGAACAAGAAACTGTTCGTGCTTATACAGAATTACTGCAAACATCATTACAAAAAGTCCTTTCCTAGAAATACAACAATATTTTCACCCATCATTCATATAATTCAGTTCAATATTTTTCATGCTACTCTAAAAAAAAAAAAAAAAAAAAAAAAAAAAATGAATAATTTTTGATTGAAAATATTCTTGAGGCAAAAATTTACAAATAAAAGATTTTCTACTTGTATTTGTAGAAGCATAAAATGGGAAAAATCTCATATTGATTTAAATTTTTATATAAAAAATTTCTCTAAAATACATATATATACAAAAACAAATCAAAAATCATCTGAAAATAAGAAAACAAAAACCAACAGATTGTATCAAAATCTGTTTGACACAATCAGTCATCATGAGCCGCATTAGGAGACAGTGAAGAATAAAAAATTCAATCAGAACCACCATACATATATATATATGTATATATAGATAAAAGCATCTGCTAAATGACTGTAGAATAGAATAGAATAGAATAGAATAGAATAGAATAGAATAGAATAGAATAGAATAGAATAGAATAGAATAACTGATATGTAACTGTGTAATCTACAGACAGGACGAGGACCACATTATTAGGGAGTCAACAGAGAGACCACGGCAGAGACTCTGGATCTGTCCATGGTGAGGACCGTTTCAGAGGGAGGCCCCGGACTCCCAGTACCACCACAACTCTGACTGGTAGCTTGTCAACTTTCCAGACAGAAACAAGGCAAATGCATGTCTTCTTTTTGTTTCTAAATCATTGTTTGTTATTTTTAACTTGCTTTTATAGGTTAAATTTTCCTCTTTATTTTTTTCACTGTTTTATTTTAATTGTTTTAATCATCATCAACCAATCTTTATTTATAAAGCATCTTTCATACAATTGAAAATGTAGCGCAAAGTGCTTTACATTAGAAGCAAAACAAAGATTTTAAAAAAAGAAAACTATAATAATACACCCTGAAATGAAGAGTCTGTGAAACCGGCATGTACGCAACACGTTGCATTATGTCTCAAGAGGCGCTGTCCCAACCACATTACCTGTGTCAGGAAGCTAAAACACCAGAAAAAATAAGAAAGATAAAACTAAAAAAAAAAAAAACTTAAGAGAATAAAAAATATCAAATGTAAAAATAAAGTTATAATAAGAAGCATTAAAAGACTAATAAAAACATGGACATGAAATTACAAAATTAAAAAAAAAAATCATGTCCTGCGATGGACTGGTGACCAGTCCAGGGTGGACCTGCCTCTCGCCCAGTGATTGCTGGGATAGATTCCAGCTTTCCCACAACAACAAATTGGACTAAGTGGGAAAAATGAATGTTTTAATGTTTTTCTTTAAACATGTTCCCCCTGTAAATCCCTTTGGATTGCTCTCATGGATTTGTTAAAATGCTACTGAAAGTAAGTGATTTATTTCCCAGCAGTCATGAGGCAGGTACACCTGGACATGCCACCAGTCCATCGCAGGACTGACACAGGGACAAACGCTCACACCCACTCCAACGACCAGTTAACCCAACATGCATGTGTTGGACGGTGGGAGGAAGCCGGAGTTCCTGGAGAGAACCACACATACATGGAGAGGACATGCAAACTTCACACAGAAAGACCCCCCCACCCCTTTTATTTTTTTTACAGGAATCGTTATCATGCTGGTCATGTTGTTGTCTCTTCACATTCACATAAACATTATTTATTCATGTCATAATGATGATGTCACTGTGTCATGTTTCATATCTCTTATCTGAACCATTAATTAGGATTGTTATCAGTGCTGATCCCTCAGGAAGTGGGTATACTCTCCATTTTTCTACCTTTTGTTTTAAAAACAGACAAAAAGTAGCCCAGAAAAACGTTTCAGAAAAAGTGACATGTAAAACTATTTAGTTTATACCAAAAATCCATCAGTATATTTGCTCATTGTCGCATCATTTCTGCTCTTCGGTTTCAGGGGAAGTAGGGTTATGAAACCATGAACCTTTAGACATATAAAGACATATGTCTGTTGGCGCGATAGACTGTCCCCCACCTCTCACCCAAAGCTGCTGGGATAGGCTCCAGCTCCACACAACTCTCGATCGGCCCAAGCGATACAGATAATGCATGAATTATGATGTCTATTAGCCTGTCTCTCACTAGTCTGTGTGCCAGTCGGGTGGTGAGAGACACATATATCTTCATTATGTCTGAAGTTAACTGAAGTTAGATGGCTAACCACACCAGTATAGCGTACTGGTAACCTTCACTCAGCTGCTGGACCACGTAGGTACAGTATGTGTGTAGGGATGTTTGTAATCGGCAGCATCACAGATGGTTTAGAAGTGGGGATCCTCAATATACCCACGTATACCCTGGACTACACCACTCATTGTTATTAATATTTTCACAATAAAATAGAAAAAGGCTGTTATTTAAACCAGTTTCCTTAGCTTTTTTCTCAGTGTGACCAGTAAAGGGATAATCTGGACTGTCCTGGTTGTGCTGCTCTAACTTGCCTTGAGACTGCAGGATTTATTATAAAATTTCTATCTTATGGGCTCAAAACGCTTCTCATGGGTCATGTACATCCACAGTCACTAAGGTGGGAAGGATTTCATCATTTTAAAGGTTTTTCAAAGCTTTTTCTTACAATTGAAGATAAGAAAGGGTTTAAATACTGTATTTACTCTTCAGGTATTCATAATATTTCATGTCATTGCTTCCCGGGCATTGTAGGGAATATAAAGGAGAGCAACATTTGTCATCACTGATTGGTCCAGTGGTCATTTAGAAATATTCTTGTCAGCCAAGAATTTCACAGTCAATGCCTTCACTGAACAATCTCTGAAACATTGGATTGTTTTTGGAGGGACATCACAGAAAAGGTGGGAGAAGACCATGTTTGCCTGTCTTGGAGTGAGATGGTCTCTTTGTTGACGAAAACACCAGTTTATTGACCCGTAGAAACAAAATTTTGGAGCAAAACTGACACAGTTAACACAGCTGACAATCTAAAATCAGATTTAGAGTCAGATTTAATGCCAAGTAGGTTTTATACGTAGGAGTTCTTACACGTACGAGCAATGGTGCCTTAACGGCACCCATGCACCACGCATAGATAAGCAGACTGCTTCAAGACACACTTGTTTCATACACTAAGCAAATATTATTTACTGTAATATAAATGTATGTACCATCATTATTCCCAATAATCAATTATTAAACCCAGATCAGTCTTCACTTGTCAAGCCTGTGTTTCTCCTTTTGTCTTGAAGTTGGCATCTCACGTACCCCGACTACTCCCTGCTTCACCTCACCCACCACAGCAAGATAATCAAGATAATGTTACATTATTCTATCAGAATAGAATATATGTATGCATATATATATATATATATATATATATATATATATATATATATATATATATATATATATATATATATATATATATATATATATATATGTGTGTGTGTGTGTGTGTGTGTGTGTGTGTGTGTGTGTGTACATATAGTCAGTTACAGTGATACTAATTTTATTCGACGAGAGGAATCTGCAAAAACAATAATTTTCTTACTGTAACTGAGAGTAAAATTACAGAATGAAGTAAATACTCCTGGAGTAGCTGACAGGAAAAATAGCATTTCTACATACCTGACTGCTGTGTTCTCAGTAAGAATGTGTGTGTCAGGTGTGATGTGGTTCTCCAGTCGTTTTCTAGCCAGAGCTCATAAAGAGAAGTCGCGTCGCAATCCTGCGGTGTGAAAATGTGTGAAGCTGAGTTTGAGATTACTGTGCAGCTCTGGAGAGGTGTTGTACTTCTTCATGTGAAAATGTTCTGATTATTTGAAGATGTTTTTTAGTTTGTAAACAATCGTGAAAAACTGTAAATAAACCAGGTTTCTTTTTTTATTTATATGTTTTTAAATAAAGAAAAATGTTAAATGAGTTTCTCATTTTATATTTATTTTCTATTTTATTTCATTTTTTTTACATAAAAAAATGTTGAATGAGTTTCTTTTTGTATTTATTTATTTATTTATTCATTTATTAATAAAATGTTGAATGAGTTTCTTTTTTTATTTATTTATTTTTTAATAAAAAAGGTTGAATGTGTTTCTTTTTTTTTATTGAATTATTATCTTATTTTCCAATTTTAAAAAAAGTTGAATGAGTTTCGCTTTTCTTTGTTTTGTTTCTTTTGTTATTTAATTTTTTTGTTAGATTAAAAAAATGTTGAACGAGTTTTTTGTTTTTTGTTTTTTTTTAAAAAGTTGAATGAGTTTCTCTTTTATTCATTTTTTTAAATTAAAAAAAGTTGAATGAGTTTCTCTTTTATTCATTTTTTAAATTAAAAAAGGTTAAATGAGTTTCTTTTTTTCTTTTTTTTTAAAAAAGGTTGAATGAGTTTATCTTATTTTTTAATTTAAAAAATGTTGAATGAGTTTCTCTTTTATTCATTTATTTGTTTTTTTATCAAAAAAATGTTGAATGAGTTTCTTTTTTTATTTTTTTTTAAAAAAGGTTGAATGAGTATCTTTTTATTTTTTATTTAAAAAACGTTGAATGAGTTTCTCTTTTATTCATTCTTTATTCTATTTTTAAAATTTAAAAAAAGGTTTAATGGGTTTATTTATTTGTTTATTTATTTTATTTATTTTTTTATATTAAAAAAAATGTTGAATTAGTTTCTGTTGAGGGGCGGGTTTGGGCCACATGGCCGTAGATGAGGATAGAAGCTGGATGAAGATGATGCAGCAAAGTAAAGAGATGGTACCTCCATATGATGATTGCTATCAGTCTGTTAGATGCAACCAGTTTTCTTGTGTTTGTTTGTTTGTAAATGTTACTGAGTTTACAGGACTCTTTCACACTGACTGACTTGAGTTCACGGTAATAAATAAATATTGTCCTCAGTCTGCGGCGTGGTGTGTGCAGACGTTACTGGATGCATTTCTCTTCTGACCACTGATACCACTGATAGAAATTGTGAGGAAAGTGAAAAAGCTAAATGTATTTCAGGTTTTGCACATCAGTACAGAAGTTAGAAAAAAAAACCTCAACATGCTGCAAGATGCAGAGCAGCTCTACGTTTATGTGAATGCATCAGTGTTTGAAACAGATTGTCGAGTCCAGTGTCCAGTTTTCACCCTTTTGCACCCCCAGGCCAATCTGCAGCAGACAGAGGCCAGACTGCTAACAGTTTACAAGCTGTCTGTCTGTCTCAAGTTCAATTGCAAAGTCCAACCTCGGAAACAAAGACGGTCCACAATGCAGACAGAAGAGGAGTGGGACGGGCAGAGAGGGGAGGTAAAACACTAAAGGAAATGTGTGTGTGTGTGTGTGTGTGTGTGTGTGTGTGTGTGTGTGTGTGTGTGTGTGTGTGTGTGTGTGTGTGTGTGTGTGTGTGTGTGTGTGTGTGTGTGTGTGTGTGTGTGTGTGTGTGTGTGTGTGTGTGTGTGTGTGTGTGTGTGAGGGATGCAGGGAGGGAGGTCTGTTGGACATGAACTTGAGACAGAAAAACGAGCCTCAGTCCTGCATTCCTGCTCTTAAACATAAACTATCCTCTGGGGAGCTGTGTTGGTGTGTCTGTGTGTGTGTGTCAGTAGCTCCTCACATCCACTTCTGTTGCCCCATA
>NC_136612.1:7388683-7493683 GCF_933228915.1 Telmatherina bonti | reverse complement strand
ATTATTATTATTATTATTATTATTATTATTATTATTATTATTATTATTATTGTTGTTGTTATTATTGTTATTATTATTATTATTATTATTATTATTATTATTATTACCGTGGTTGTTGTTGTTATTAATTTCACTTTTCTACATTAAAATGACCAGAAATGTTCAAACGTTTTTCCAGTGTTGCGCACAGAAAACATCCCATAATGAAATAAATTCGACATAAATCTTAATTTATTTACCAGTAAACTAATTTTGCAGAAACATCGAACTCCATTTTTTTCTTTAAGTCTTTATTTAATTATTCTATTTATGTTTTCATTTATTCGTTAATTTCTTCATTTATTTTATTTTTTTCTTTTTAATCCGCTGTTTTGAGACACATCTGGAATAAGTCTCTCCTATATATTTTTCTGTCTTTCTTTTTGACATTTTGTAAAGATTTCCAAACTTTTGCACTAAATAAATCAAACCCAACCAGTTCTTGGTGTCTGAACCTGGTTTTGCAGAGGCACCAGTTTATTGCATATTTTATGTTGTTTGCTAAAATATACCATATCCAACTCATATACAATATTTCCCATTTTACCAGTATTTTATAGACCTGCTGGACAAAACTTCTGGGTTAAATGGATTTATTATGCCACTATATTTGTATTACTGTGTATAAGAAATGGAGGGGAGGTGTGTTTGGGTTCTAGGAGTTGACAGACAACAACAACACAGAGAACACGGACAGTTACAGTTACAGAAAAGTGCTGTATTTACACACATCATCACATCAGGACTGTTCCCTCCGTCTGGTGGCGCGCGCTCTGCTCCCCACGCGGATAGTCCACTTTATTCCCCTCTCTTCTCTCCTTCTTCTGAGGTTCTGCTGTGAACCTTTAAGTTGTCCATTCAGCAGCGGAACCTGCTGGCTACGGCGCGCTGCTCTTCACTTTGGCCACGAACTTCTTCTCCTTCACGCGCCTGTTCTGGAACCAGATGGTGATCTGCCGCTCCGACAGGTTGGTCACGGCAGAGATCTTCCTCCTCTTGTCCTTGGTGATGAACTTGTTGGCTGCATATTCCCTCTCCAGCTCCTTCAGCTGGACCTTGGTGTACGGGATCCGCTTCTTCCGGCCGCGGCGGAAGGGCGAGCCGTCGTGCTGGTGCGCGACCACGTCTGGTGGAGAGAGGGGGACAGAGGGATGAGGACGGGGCTGCACACCAGGACCTGTTTACCGTTTGGGCTGCAGGGCCGTGGTGGCTTCAGATAAGTGTTTAAATGAGGAAGATGATGATGATGATGATGATGATGATGTGATTTTTGGGCTGTTTTCTGGACCGTCTCGGAGTTCTGCTGCAGGATCAATGTCCCGCTTTTAGTCTGGAAAATAATAAATACATCAAGCTGCTTTGTAAATTCATCTGTTTTTCTCTGAACTTTTCCTTTTCGCTGCACATTTTATGCATCTGGAAAATATTCCAGATTAGAAACATAACTGAAAACTGAGTAGCTTGTTTTCTCTTAAAAGCTGAAATTATTGTTGTTTGTTACTATCATTATTATTATTATTATTATTATTATTATTATTATCCTTATTATTATTTTTTTCATTATTATTATTTATATTATTATTATTATTATTATTATTATTATTATTATTATTATTATTATTATTATTATTATTATTATTATTATTGTTATTATTATTAGTTGTTTTAGTAGTGTTGTAGTGGATGTAAAGTTTCCTGTGACAACATTGTTGTGAAGTGGCGCTATACAAATAAAGTTGAATTGAATTGAATTATTATTATTATTAATAATAATATTATTACATTATCATTTTTATTGTTACTATTATTATTATTATTATTATTATTGTTACTATTATTATTATTATTATTATTATTATTATCTTAATTTTTATTACTATGTTAATACTTGTCAGGTTTTATTGATTTACAGGTTTATTTCAGTTTAAGCACCATAGATGTGGAAGTGACTTTTCTTTCTTCAAAGCCAATAAAAAGATTTGGTTTGACCAGATTAACTTCATGGATCTGATAAACATCACTGCAGAGCTCGTGCTAAGAATTATGCTTTGTTGTAAAAGTATTAAGGCTGTAATTATCTGGTTGGTTGGAGGTGAGAAAAGGCGCCGAGCTGCAGATAAATGTCTTCCAGCTCAAATCAAGGCTTCCGCAGAGCGATCTGGATATTTCTGCTAGAAACAGACATGGTGTGTGAGAGGACGAGTCTTGTTGAGATAAAAGCAGAGATTACCTACCAGCCAGAGCGGACTTCCAGAGGTGTCCGGCCTGCGCCTGGTCCTTGGAGCAGTACATCTGTCCTCCCCAGCCGTTAGTCAGAGCCCAGGACTGGTAGCTGTCCATTGGCAGCAGGGTGTCATGGCGGGGCTCCCCCGTGCCCAGCGTCTGGACCACCGACACGTCCAGGTAGCTGGCCATGGACTGGTAAGGGCTCGCATAGCCGTGGTAGAAGGCGAACTCTTTGGCTCTGTGGTTCTGGTAGTCTTCAGAACTCACTGTGGTGTCCATGTACTGCGAGCTGAGCGCGGCTCCGGCCGCCTGGGTGCAGGACTTCAGGGAGCTGCGACCCATCCGGCACGGATAGTAGCCGTTCCCGAAGTAGCCGTAGGGCAGCGCAGCCGCAGCGGAGGAGCTCTGGTGCGGCACGGCGGCCGCCGGGCACGGTCCCACCGAGCACTGCTTCCCTGACGACGGAGCAGAGTCAGAGGCACACGACGTGGAAACGTCCACGGAGGAGTACCCGGCTGAAGAAGGCACCAGGCCGGACGCGTGGCCCCCAAGAGCCGCAGCGGCCGCGGAATGCGCCATGATGTTGCGGCACTGGCTCGCCGCAGCGAAGTTTCCGCTGCCCACGAGCCCCTCCATGTTCTTGTTCAGGTCGTCCAGGTTGTTGTCATACACGAACATGACCGTTTCCGCGGGCCAGCGTGGATTCAGGACCAGAGAGGAGGTCATATGCGCGCCGTTCCGGTCTGGGCTCCGTTTGGCACCGTTTCTCTCAGACTGCGCGGTCCGGACGGGGAGCTGCTACATCTGCTCAGGGAGGTGGGCTGGGGGTCTTCTGTCCACCACTTCTCCTCAACACGCACTGCTCACCTCATTTACACGCACGCGCAACTTCAGTGCACCTTTCAGTGATGGAGCTCCTGGAAGGAAAGAGTCCCGGTGACCGGCCGCCGCTCCGGTTTCATCCCAGACTCAGACCTGACGCAACAAGACCCCCAGGACCCGGACACGCGCGTCCATTGGACGAGACCCGAACACCACGTGACGAGATGAGAGGAAACCGACAGCAGATCAGATTAGTTTGGAATGTCAGTCAAAGAAAAATATTTTAACGAGGTTGGAGCTGCGCGCGAGAGGGACAGACTCAGGAGCGCGTCCACGTAGGCCGCGTCCCTCACTCCACGGAGGCTGCACGCTCTGCTCCAATAGTAGGCTATTATAATAATAATAATAATAATAATAATAATAATTATTATTATTATTATTATTATTATTATTATTATTATTATTATTATTATTATTGTTATTATTATTGTTATTATTATTATTATTATAAGAAGAAGACTGGAGCAGACATCACACATTGCGCGTAAAGACGCGTGAAATTCGCGCTTCTCCAGAATCTCAGCTCAGTTTCCTCCAGCTGCTGTGTCAACATGTCAGACTGGAATTATTTCAGAACATTTAAATGAACAACTTCTCCAGTAAACCTTCTGCACGCGGCCAGATGTTGGTGGAAGTAAAACACCAAACATGATGAAGGACGTAGAAACGTTTCCTGATCAGAAAAAAAGACCAAATTTAAGATCCTGTCAGTGTTTGGAGAAGTTTCACCAGCCTGGGGAGTCAAACTCCAGTCCTCGAGGACTAGTATCCGACTGGTTTTTGATGTTCCTTTCTACACACACACAGCTGATTCATATCTAATAGATCCAGCAGCTTCGTACTGATTTCAGCCAGGTGTGTTGGAGCATGGAGACAACGAAAACCTGCAGGAAACCAGGCCTGGAGGACTGGATTTAGACATCTGTGGACGTTTGTCAGGCTGCGCCTCGTGAGGACTGCAGAGTTCTAACATTTACATGCTTCATCTAACTAATTAGATCTATTATCTAACAGGAGCTTTATGTTCCTGTTCCAGCATCCATCACACTGGAAACGAGGAAGATGAGGAGACATTTCATACCGGACCTCCGCCCGGAGAGGTCTGCACGGTGATGGACGTACTGGTGTGGAAACTAATCCCAGTATCAGGCAGAATCTGAGAGGGCAGATAGTAAACAACATCCAGCAGATAATCTAGCAGTTATGACCATTTTATTATTATTATTATTATTATTATAAAATAAAATATTATTTAATTTAGAAGGCCAGAGAAGTTGTGTAATTTTTTTTATTTTTTTTTTTTATAAAAAAAGTGAACTGGTTTGTGATGCTGATCACCCTTTTGTGTGTGTGTGTGTGTGTGTGTGTGTGTGTGTGTGTGTGTGTGTGTGTGTGTGTGTGTGTGTGTGTGTGTGTATCTTCTTCTTTTATATAAATATTCTGACTTGTTCCGTGGTATTTTATACGAATTGAGATTAAAATAAGTGTTGAACAGAAAGTCTGCTGTGGTCCTGGTTTCTGGTTTCTGGAAGCTTCAGATCAGAATCTTTCCTGACAAATGGCGGATAAACGGGAACGTTCTGACTAAGTTTCCAGACTCCACTTTGGTCTGGAAAACCTAGAAGGTGAAGAGTTTTTTATTTATCGATTTATTTATTTCAGCTCAGGAAGCAGGAGAGTGTTTTACTTTGGACCAGAGTCAGGAAGTTTCCAGGTGGATCTGAAGATGCATCTGGTTCACGTAGCGACTGTGTGCACGCGCCTGCATTACCTGGACTTAATTTTTCCCCAACAGCAAATGTTTGCTATTAAAAAAAAAAAAAAAAAAAAAAAAAAAAAAAAAAAAAAAAAAAAAAAGTGTCGGTGCGGCCGACGTGGGGCATCCCACGCATGGCCGCGCTCAGAAACCACCCAGACAGCGTGTCTCTGTGTTAAAGTGTGGTCTGACTGCCCCCAGGGTCAAGGTCAGGTTTAACGCAGAGAGACGGGGGGGGGGTTTACAGACAGACAGACGGACACATGTAATGAGCTCAAGTTCAAGGCCACCTGGATGTGTCCACGATTCCCCCGTGGAAATGTTTCGGATCTGCTCAGAATCGTGACAAAATCTGCGTTTAGCTTCATGACGTCACACAGAAACTTCTCCTTTTAGTGAAATCCAGACTGATCTGATCCGTTCTGAGTGGACCACCCAGAACCAGAACCACTTTGTTTCAGGCCCACGATATGATCAGTGGAAGTTCCGCTTCACGCAATCCACGCGAGCTCGCGCGTTTTGGTGGACGTTTCAGCAGAAACTGGAACATCTGAAGGTTTCTGATCCGTCTGTTCCTCTGTGTGCACGAGGACTGAAGAAAAGCAGAAAGGTAAATAGGTCCAGTTGCCGCGCCGTGGCACTGATCAATCAGAGCCTGATCACGCGGAATTCCGTATCAATCCGCGTTTATCCTTCCCCGCCTCACTTGGTAAAAGTTTAATCATCATTTTATTCCCATTTCATCATCAATAACCCGACAGCTTTGATCTTAACAGCCAATCACGATCTGATCTGTCCTCAGGACTGGAGCAACAGAAGATTTCAGTTATTGATCGTTTCAGCTGAGTCTCAGTTTAGTTTGGTCCCAGTTTAGTTTGGTCCCAGTTTAGTTTGGTCCCAGTTTGGTTGGGTCCCAGTTTAGTTTGGTCCCAGTTTAGCTTAGTCCCAGTTTAGTTTGGTCCCAGTTTAGTTTGGTCCCAGTTTAGCTTGGTCCCAGTTTAGTTTGGTCCCAGTTTAGCTTAGTCCCAGTTTAGTTTGGTCCCAGTTTAGCTTAGTCCCAGTTTAGTTTGGTCCCAGTTTGGTTTGGTCCCAGTTTAGTTTGGTCCCAGTTTGGTTGGGTCCCAGATTGGTTTGGTCCCAGTTTAGTTTGGTCCCAGTTTGGTTGGGTCCCAGTTTAGTTTGGTCCCAGTTTGGTTGGGTCCCAGTTTAGTTTGGTCCCAGTTTAGTTTGGTACCAGTTTAGTTTGGTCCCAGTTTGGTTTGGTCCCAGTTTGGTTGGGTCCCAGTTTAGTTTGGTCCCAGTTTGGTTTGGTCCCAGTTTGGTTGGGTCCCAGTTTGGTTGGGTCCCAGTTTGGTTGGGTCCCAGTTTAGTTTGGTCCCAGTTTGGTTTGGTCCCAGTTTTGTTGGGTCCCAGTTTGGTTTGGTCCCAGTTTGGTTTGGTCCCAGTTTGGTTGGGTCCCAGTTTGGTTTGGTCCCAGTTTGGTTGGGTCCCAGTTTGGTTTGGTCCCAGTTTGGTTGGGTCCCAGTTTGGTTGGGTCCCAGTTTGGTTGGGTCCCAGTTTAGTTTGGTCCCAGTTTGGTTGGGTCCCAGTTTGGTTGGGTCCCAGTTTGGTTGGGTCCCAGTTTAGTTTGGTCCCAGTTTGGTTGGGTCCCAGTTTAGTTTGGTCCCAGTTTGGTTGGGTCCCAGTTTAGTTTGGTCCCAGTTTGGTTGGGTCCCAGTTTAGTTTGGTCCCAGTTTAGTTTGGTCCCAGTTTGGTTGGGTCCCAGTTTGGTTGGGTCCCAGTTTGGTTTGGTCCCAGTTTGGTTGGGTCCCAGTTTGGTTGGGTCCCAGTTTGGTTTGGTCCCAGTTTGGTTGGGTCCCAGTTTGGTTGGGTCCCAGTTTGGTTTGGTCCCAGTTTGGTTGGGTCCCAGTTTGGTTTGGTCCCAGTTTGGTTGGGTCCCAGTTTGGTTGGGTCCCAGTTTGGTTGGGTCCCAGTTTGGTTTGGTCCCAGTTTGGTTGGGTCCCAGTTTGGTTTGGTCCCAGTTTGGTTGGGTCCCAGTTTGGTTGGGTCCCAGTTTGGTTTGGTCCCAGTTTGGTTGGGTCCCAGTTTGGTTGGGTCCCAGTTTGGTTTGGTCCCAGTTTGGTTGGGTCCCAGTTTGGTTGGGTCCCAGTTTGGTTTGGTCCCAGTTTGGTTGGGTCCAAGGGGGAACAGAGACAATGTTATAAAATCCAGCATCCTGGAGGAAACGTGACACTAATCCATGGGTGTCGGACTCCAGTCCTTCGAGGGCCGGTATCCTGCAGGTTTTTGTTGTCTCCCTGCTCCAACACACCTGACCGAAACTTAAAAACAGGTTGACAAGAAGCTGCTGGATGCATTTGATTGGAATCAGCTGCATTGGTGGAGGGAAACAATTAAAACCTGCCGGATACCGGCCCTCTAGGACTGGAGTTTGACCCCCCTGAACTCGATCACCAATCACAGAAGTGAACAATGAGGAAACCTGATCAAGTCCGTAATGGCGGCGGGATTTGGGTCCAAACATGGAGGGAAAATGAGGGTTAGAGGAGCGTTGGGGAGGAGAATCTGGACCCGGATCTGGACTGGTTTAACCCTTTAGCTGCCTGATCCCTTACTGGAACATTTACTGGAATCCATTTAAAATGTTCCTGAAATGAACCCGGAGGTTTTCTCCATACTTCAGTCTATTTGTTCCGGTCTAGTCCGCCAGAACTTATCCAGACCATTCTTTAATGAACTGGTTTATATGATCCATGTGGATTTGTTTTAACTGGATCACAGTAATCTGGGTTAGACTGGTGATGTCTGGAAAGTGTTTCCCAAATAACTTTCATTATGTCTGAATTAAAGCTGAAACTGGAATCTGATTATTGTCTAAAACTTCCACTTTTCACCTCTAAATAGCTTTTTACAGGTGAAACTATTGATTTATTATATCAATTCCGTATGTATCATTATTATTATTATTATTATTATTATTAACAACAACAACAACAACAACAACAACAATAATAATAATAAAATTATTGTTGTTGTTGCCATAAGCAAGAACTCTTAGTGGCAAAAATTAAATGATGAACATGATTTAGTTAAACACACATGAATACTACATTTTTTAAATATATATGAAGTTTGAGTCTTATAATTAATCATTTATGTCCACGCTGCAGGACGTGTCGGACAGGACGTGTCCACGCTGCAGGACGTGTCCACGCTGCAGGACGTGTCGGACAGGACGTGTCCACGCTGCAGGACGTGTCCACGCTGCAGGACGTGTCGGTTCGGCAGCAACGTGTCCCTCCGGAGCTGCAGATGCAGCTTCTTTCTAGAAAATCAGGATACATGAAAATCTCTTCAGTCTGGTTTTTCCGGGTCCTGGTCTGGAAGGTGGTCTGGTGAGTCCGTTTCTGAGCTCTTTACTTTAATTATGTAATTAGTTTTTATTTCAAACCGTGAAAAGGGTCACGCGTGAACATTTCCACTCTCCTGGTTATTATTCCACTCTCTGGGGTTTGTAAAGTAGATTTTTAGTTTCCTTTTCTCTCTGAAAGATTTACATGCAGGTAATTATTTTCAGCCAGCAAACACTTTGATTTCTGTTACAGTTTAATCAATAACAGATTCAAATCAAATCAAATCAAAGATTTAAAAAGAATTCAGATAAAAAATAAATCAAACAAATTCTCCCGGATTTAATAAAACATGACTTTGTCTGTTTTTCCTTCGGGTCTCGTGTTTTCTGCAGAATCAGCTCTCAGTGGTCTGAACCTTCGCAGCAGCTGCTGAAATGAATCCTGGTTGGGTTAAACACCATGCCACGAGTTTACTGGATATTCTGGAAAAACAAAAAATAAAATAAAAAGTAAAAAAAAGCATCTGCATCGAGCTGAGCAGGAAGTGGAAGCAGAACCTGGGTTTCAGTCTCCTCAGCTCTGCCACGGTCACCAGTGGGCGCTTAGCTGGATGCGCGCGTGAGGACGCTGTTTGTACAACACTACACTGCAGAATTTATGTTTACATCTATAATTAATATATATGCATCATTATTTTCAAGTCTCTGGGTGATAAAAGAAAATTAAAAAGTACAGTTAATGTATAAATATCATATAATATATCAATGTTTTCCAGAACCAAAGCAGATCAATAAAACAAAGATAAATAAATAACAAAAATAAAACAAGAGAAATAGATGAGTAAATGAATTTTGTGTATATATATATATATATATATATATATATATATATGTATATATATATGTATAATTCATTTACTCATCTATTTCTCTTGTTTTATTTTTGTTATTTATATATATATATATATATATACACACACATATATATATATATATATATATATATATATATATATATATATATATATATATATATATATATATATATAAAATTCATTTACTCATCTATTTCTCTTGTTTTATTTTTGTTATTTATTTATCTTTGTTTTATTGATCTGTTTTGGTTCTGGTTATTTGGCTGTATATATCGGTACAGCCAAATAAACATGCAGTTTAGGTGAGTTTCAGACATGAAAATCCTGGCAGATGATTTAGATTTATTTGCTCTGCTGGTCCGTGTGAGGAGCTGAAGCTGGGAAGAAAGATCCCTTAATAACTTGCTTTGAGTTATTATTGATGCTTCTGTTCTGTAGATTTCCAGCTCAATCCAGCAGAAATGTTTTTAAACGCCGCAGCTTCCAGCTGAAGGTCATCCCTGCATCATCTCCCTCTGCTTCCACTCAGCAGCCGCTCACTCTGCGTTTTCACTCCATTCCTTCCTGCATGCAGTCAGCACACACACACTGGGAGAGGACAGAGGACGCTACGGTCCAGATGTCCACCAGGACAGACAGGAAAGTTTGTCCAAGCTTATTCTCAGTTCAGCTGACAGTCAGACCTCCTGTCAGCCCACTGTGCCTCAAAGCCTCATGGGAAATGCAGTTTAACCTTTTATGACTGATAAATTCAACACTTTCTGTGTTGTGTTTACGTTTAGACAATGTTGTTCAGTGTTTTAATGTTAAAGTTGGAGTCTGAACGTGGAAAGTATCTGGGGTTGCAGAAAAATAAAACTGTCATTCATTGCCTCACTGCAGCACACCTCAACCATTAAAACCATTAAAACCATTACTATTCATGCCATGTGATCAAGGAAAATGTAAATATTACGCTACTTTTGGATAAAATAGCTATTTTGTTAAGTTGACTTTCCACCAAACTGAGTCAGAGATTCAGTCTAAAGGATTTCAGTCTGACATGAAACTGGGAGACTGTCTCATTCAACCACTGGTTACCAGTGAGGCAAGGCGTTTATGTTGGTCCAACACCTCCAACATTTAATAAATCTGTAGATGTTAAATTAGTCATTTTCTTTTCTCCTTCTCTCTCTCTCTTTCTCTTTACGAGCAGTATTTCTGTTTTCTCTTCTTCTCGTTCCCCTATATGTCCCTCTTCTGTCCTCTCCGGTCCGGTCCAGCAGGACAAACTTTGTAATACAAACAATTATGTAAAATAAATAGAAAAATAAAAAAAGAATCCAGAATATCAAGAGAAGCATTATATCTATGATGAAAAGGAAATTTGCCCAGCAGAACATAGCATCCAGAAAATCATTCTGCTGCTTAAATGCTGGACAAGTCAAAAAAAAAGAATTAGTCATGTAGGCAGTGGTGTATCCAGGTTATACGCAGGTATACGGAGTAAACTCTCTTCTAAACCTCTTGTGATGCTGCGCTTAGTTACAAACATCCCTCCACATGTAGCTACTTCGCCCAGCAGCTCAGCTACGTCGACACTGGTGCAGTTAGTCATCAGCTGCGCTAACTTTAGCCTGAACATAGACATAATAGAGGTGTATGTCTATGAGCCTGTCTCTCACCAGTCTGCGTCCCAGTACTGGTTTAGTCGTTTCATAACTCTTCCTCCCTGAAACCAAAGAGCAGGGACGATGTGACAATAAGCAGATATACTGATGGACTTCTGGGGTAAACTAAATAGAGTTGTCTTACATGTCACTTTTTCTCAAACAGCGTTTTCTCGGCTACTTTTATTCTGTTTTTTTAAGAAAAGGCAACAAGTTCAGAGTATACCAACTTCTTGGGGAAGCGCTACAGCACTGCGTGTCGGTCCTTCTCTTCCAGAGATGCAGCTTGTTAAAATTTTTTTTCATTTTTCATTTCATTTTTATTTATTTCATTCAAAACAACATAAAAATAAATACAAAATAAGACTGACAATTAAATATGGCTTGAATGAAAAGGAGCAGAAAGAAGAGCAATCTTATGATATCTGCCCCTTAATTTCATAATCATCCATTTTACACATATTATACACATATATCATACACACATATTCAGATACAACATCCAGTTGGTCCAAAATTTGCATTAATTCCTTCATTAAATCGTTTCTAAAACCAGGAGGCTGCATGAGAGACGTGTTGCAGGACGCTCAGACAGAAGTGGACGTACGGACAACTGTTCAAACAAAAGAAGAGACATCAGGTGGCGGTAAACCAACACACACACACACACACACTGCTGCAGATGGAGGAGAGGAGCGAACAGAGAGGTGGAGGAAGAGAAGACAGGAAGTTCATGTCCTGGAGAAGTTACGGTTCCATCAGACCCGCTTTAGATCATCCAGACTCTGCAGCTCTTTAATCCGCGTTCACTGGTCACCTTAACTGGGATTTTACCCGCTAGACTGGTTTTTACAATCTTTTTACCAGCAGAAATCGCCTGATTTGATAGGATTTGTATAATACATGTATCAGTACATTTATTATTCTATTTCTAATTTACATCAAATGTTTTTCATTCATTCATTCATCATCCTAACTGCTTGGTCCGATGAAGGGTCGCGGGGAAGCTGGAGCCTATCCCAGCAGAGGCAGGAACACCTTGGACAGCTCGCCAGTCCATCACAGATAAAATGTTTTTAACCAAAACAAAGACCGAACATCATAAAACCAGTCAAGTCCTGGTCTGGTTTTTTAAAGAACTCTTTATTTCGGCTTTGAGATCCAGTTTAAAACTGGACAAAAACACTTTGATTCAGTCATTTAATCTGGTCCTAATCCTGAGAAACTCTGAATAGACGCTTTAAAGACGACGGATTTGTCCTCGTACTTTGGACATATTTTGACATTTGTTGGGAAGACTTACCAAGCCCAAGCTTTCCAGTGCCTCACCAGTACTCCCAGTCCCCGACAAGATGGAGGCGACGTGACGTGGAATCAGATGGAAGTAAAGGAATGAAAATCATCTTGATCATCATGGAAAATGAACGACTGAAGCTCAGAGCCTGACGAGGAAAAAGCAGGCAAATGTACAGCTTTATAACTGATCAATCACTTTATTTTTTATATCTGATCGATCAGAAAATTTACAGATTTATAACTCTGATCAATCAGTTTGATAGAAACTCACAACGTTCTGGAAGAAACTAGCTGTTTCCTGGTCCACCATCATCATCTTCATCCCGTCCTTCCTCTCACATCTCCCCTAACAGCAGTTAGTCCACCATCATCATCTTCATCCCGTCCTTCCTCTCACATCTCCCCTAACAGCAGTTAGTCCACCATCATCATCTTCATCCCGTCCTTCCTCTCACATCTCCCCTAACAGCAGTTAGTCCACCATCATCATCTTCATCCCGTCCTTCCTCTCACATCTCCCCTAACAGCAGTTAGTCCACCATCATCATCTTCATCCCGTCCTTCCTCTCACATCTCCCCTAACAGCAGTTAGTCCACCATCATCATCTTCATCCCGTCCTTCCTCTCACATCTCCCCTAACAGCAGTTAGTCCACCATCATCATCTTCATCCCGTCCTTCCTCTCACATCTCCCCTAACAGCAGTTAGTCCACCATCATCATCTTCATCCCGTCCTTCCTCTCACATCTCCCCTAACAGCAGTTAGTCCACCATCATCATCTTCATCCCGTCCTTCCTCTCACATCTCCCCTAACAGCAGTTAGTCCACCATCATCATCTTCATCCCGTCCTTCCTCTCACATCTCCCCTAACAGCAGTTAGTCCACCATCATCATCTTCATCCCGTCCTTCCTCTCACATCTCCCCTAACAGCAGTTAGTCCACCATCATCATCTTCATCCCGTCCTTCCTCTCACATCTCCCCTAACAGCAGTTAGTCCACCATCATCATCGTCACCCTGCTGTTTTACTGGTTTCCATCCGTACCAGGCAGATGCTTGAGATCCAGTTGTCTCTTACGAGCACGGCCTCAACATGGCAGCAGTAACAGAGATGAGGAAGGGGGGGTTAGGGTTATGAGTAGTTACACAGGAGAAATCATTAAACTATACTTAATACTAAAAACAATGAAACATTAAAATAATTTTAATAAATATTTTCCATCAACATGTCTCTGATAAGTGTTTAGTTGTTTTTAGATGCAAGATAAACTCATTGGTAAAAATGTACCAGTCATACCTTTCCAAACAGCAGCTTGGCAGCGTCTTCATCCTGTCTCTTCTCTGAGAGCTGCGCTGCGGGTGCAGGGTACGTTAAGAACTCAGCTAAAACTGTCTGTGATGTTACCACTTCCATCGATCCCGTTGAAAACGCTGTGTGAGGTTTCAGCCACATGTTTCTCTCTGCTAGGTTTTGACCTTTCCACTGTTTACTAAAAGTAATTGTTGTTTATATAAATAGAAGAGATTCCAATGTTAGTCTGGTCCTCCTCATCTCCACCTGTACCTTCACCGTTCATCGGTAACCTACCACCAACAGGGGCGGAGCTAGAGGGATGTCCAGGTGCCACCTCTGGAACCTGGTTGGAAAGCCCAGGTATAATTCAGGTGATTGGCAGCTCCCTGTATGGGGAGGACAGAAACATCTTTCCAGACCTGCATGGATCACCTGTATACAAGACCAGTTTGAGGTACATTTTAAAGTACTTATTCAGCTTTTAATAATACTGACATGTGGCTGTACATCGCTAGAAGAGATTCGGTCCCTGTGCTTCAGCTTCTGATGTTATGTAAGGCTTTATCCTATTGTTAGCACACAGCTACGTAGCAGTGCTAATCTAGTTCTATGCTAGCAGTAGATTAGTTTCAACATACGGTGCAGAAACCACATCTTATTTAGTTTCCAGTGAGCGTAATTAGGAACTACACATCACCCCAGTTAGTCAAGAGTTTTACATTAGAGCTAATAAAAAAAAAACAAGCGTGTAAAGATGCTCAATGTATCCATGTTACTTAGCACAAACAAGAAAAGAACAAAATGGATGGTGGGTATTTATCCTACATGGTTTCCCTGCATTCAAGTTCCAGTAACTGGAAGAGCAATAACCAAAAGTCCGTTGTCTTCACTCTTTTTTTTGCTCCTGTGGTTGTTTGTAACTCCAGCTAGTTTTGTCTTATACTGTACGCACTTGTGTTTTCAGACAGAAAACACAAACTTGGAGGTGCATCGGTGCTGGGAACACACAGCCATGACTACACACATCTCTGGACTCTTATTCTACCATGATGGTTGATTTGGGTCAGTTTGGTTTGGTAAACCCTGATCGCAGTTGAGCTTCCATAGCAACTATTCCTCTACCTGGTAGGTGGAGTCGCGGGATAGCAACGGCTGCATCAGCTATGTGATAGATAGCCTAACATCATAGCGGCAACATAAGTATTTATTGAATTATAATGAAGGACAGAACAGAAACAAAGGATAATAGTGGAAATCCAGCAGTTTGTGTACTTTCTTCTTGGCATGTGGGTTTTAAAGAACAAGGAATCCGCCGTATATTTAAACACAGAGCTGTTCCTGCTACGTTCCTATTGTAGAGTCACACAGGAAGGGATCGTGCACTTTTAACCAATCAAAGGACTGCAGTGTGTCATGCTCCATTCTTCTTTCCAACCTGAAAGTTACTTTTACATCCCCGCCACAGCATCTCATCAATGTTCATGAAATTTGGCATGGATATTCTACATGCCAAGGCAAACAGAAAAGCCTCCTGGAGCAATGGTCTACATCCAACAGGAAGGCAACCATTTCAGGTCAAATTCGCTATATTGGTATGATACTGCATTTGGTCAAACTTCTAGAGATTTTATCGAGCTGCCAACAAAACTGGTCAAGATGCTCAAGATACATGTGTGTTTAAAAGTTATCAAAACTTTTTCAAAGGAGTTGCCATGTTGGAGGGGCGGGGTCTCAAAGTTTGTTGTGTCACCATGAAAAACAAAACTGATGTAACCCGCACGTGAATATCTGCAGTAAATTTCCCAGGTATGATGCCAGCCATGAACACATCTACTGGTCAGTTGCTACGTTTACATGGGAGTTTTAATTCCTGTTTAATTCTGAATAAAAGTTAATTCTCATGTAAACTGATGAAAAACGACCATGTAAACACTTCATTCCTAATGCTAATTTCTATTCTGAATCAAACTTAACTCTGATGTAAGTTTCTGGTTTATTCACATTTTAATACCAAACTATTTAATTCCTCTGACATGTAAACCTTCGTTCCGCTCTAAGTTAATTCTGGTCGTTCTGAGCATGCTCGTTACCTTGTCCTGTCCCGATGACGCGCCTTGTTTTACCTCCCGTGTTCGGTGGTCTATCTTTCTTCTCCTTCTCAGTTGCTGCAGAAAGTGAAGTAGTATGCTGGTGTTGAGCTGCTACTTCACATTTAGAATAAAAATAGCAGCTAAACTGGAACTTATTATGTAGTTTTTACAAGTTACAACTGAAAAGACGAGAAGCAGGGAGCCAACTTTGTTTAATTCCGGTATACGTCATACGTCACGTCCCTCTGTCCAATCAGAGCCCTTCCCAACCCGCCGCTCTGAAGAGGAGTTAAAGTGAAACTATTATGTGTATTTCAGGCTAATTTATTAGCTGTCCAGGGTGTACCCTGCCTTTTGCCCAAAGCCAGCTGGGATAGGCTCCAGCTTCCCCGCGACCCTGAATTGGAATAAGCGGTTCAGAAAATGAATGAATGAATGAACTTATAAGAGTCTGAGAATGAGTGAGTGTATCAACATCCAGCAAAAGTTTCATTTCCAAAACTATTTCCTGCTACAGTTTGATTTTCTATGAACAATACATCTGATTTCTTCCCTGTAGAATCGACATAAGTTACATGATCATGATCTTTCTGCGTGACTTCAGGAGAAATTCTGTCCTGAAATGCAGCTTCAGCAAAAATCTGTTCCGTTTCTTTCCAACGTGTCCTCACGCCACACCGCCACAGTAATGTTCGGTCATGAAGAGTTGCAGCAGAGCTCTGAGGGAAAGAGAGAAAGTAATGTCACAAAAACCGAACCCCTACCCGCTTACATTTCATCTGACAGCCCTGTTTAGAGCAGCAGCTGCATTCCTCAATTTTTAATAAAAATCAAAACATTTGTTGTGCAAATAGTACATCACATCTGGACAGCACTGCAGCTTTCAGTCATCTGGAACAGATGAGCATTCACACATTTTATGGATCATGCAATGCAAGCACATGCTGTTATGTGAATTTCAGATGGTGTCCTGCGGGACAGCTTAAAACTCATAAATGTTTCATACTAATATTCACCAGGTGTCCATTCAATAGCCAGAAGGTGATGCAACTCATCATCAGGTATAATACAGTGACGAGGATGAGGATGGGTTAAAGGATTCATCACAGAGTCACTCAAGTATTCTGATTTTTCAATGGCTACCGCCAAAGCTGAGCTTGTTGTATTAGGACTGTCTGTGGAGATTTTCAGCAGCCTGCAGGCATTTAGTGTTAATACACACACAAATTCACACACCTCTTTCCACTGAAAGTAAAACTAACAGGCTAGACGTACATCTGATGAACTGTGAAGTCATCTGAGAAGTATTTATTTCCAAAGAACCAGTCACAAACTGTCATCGTGGATCATTTATCTCCTCTGCACAACCTGACTACAAACAAGATGCGATCTGTTGAGATGTCCATCAGACTGGACGTTAGTCGCCGGTCTGCTGGACAGCTGTGAAACGAAGACCTTCAAATAATCCTAAAAAATACAATGCTAAGTGCTTCATGGGAATCACTATCAACACCCATAATGCACTGCACCTCATGAGTTGTGACCATAGACTGTATATAAAAGATGGGCGGAGCCTTCGTGACGTCACCCGTGGATTTCTGAAGAGCTGAATTGAAGCTCGGTGGGCGGTTCCTACCATCACCATCTTGGCAGGGGCACGCATGTCGTCTCGCCCGGAAAATACAAATATGGGCAAAGAGGTGGAGCTGAGAGGGGGGCTGTGACGTACATGATTGACATCAAGCGAACTCCAAGCTTTCTGTAGCTAAGAGCTAACCGAGCTAACCCGGAGATAACAGGAGCTAACCAGCTAACGGAGGTAAGCGGGCTAAAGCTAAGTCACGTTGTTAACCGGCTAAAAACTGCGGTTGTTCTACGTTCTTCTGACTTGAAGCGGGAGATCGGGTACCTGTCAATCAAAAGGACACGCCCCTAAATATGCGGAATTTCGAGATTAAATTACTTTTAAACGAGTGAGTTAGAAAAAAATTCACTCCCCCCACAGTTGTCATGAAGGTAAACCTGACCTATTAAACCTAAAATGGATTTATTTTATTTTAACATGTTTATTCTTGCTGTAAACATGTTTATTTCTGATGTGAAGTTGGTCTTTTAACATGGCAGTCTATGGGATTCGCTCTGTTTTCAAGCCCCTAGTGGATAACTAGAGGAACTGCAGTTTTTAGCAGTTTCACATGGCTTTGCTTTTTACCACCGCAGGTTGCCGCTTGGTTGTAAACACATGCAGTAAAAGGACAACAGTAAAGGAATGCTTCTTGATAATGTAATGAATGACTTGGAAAACCAAAACGTAACTCTTTACTACAAGTTATGAGAACTCAAATGCAGTACTGGTCACCAGTGTTCACCAGTGGAACTGGACACTGTGTGTATATAATCATTTTGCCTTTAAAGGTGCAGTCTGTGCAGGTTTCAGGGTCATGGAGACCAAACCACACTGACATTATAATCACACTCTCCAAACAGACTCTAGGAATATTTCTGTTTTAGCCCCACACACTGGCAGTAGCTGGCAGGACTGCAACACACCACCACGAGTCACTTCAACACTGACTTTTTTTTTTTTCAAACATCTGCTCGTTCTAACAGTTTGTTGTTCATTCCTGCACAATGACCCTCTAATTTGAGTCCTATTATAATAAAATCTGCAGGCCTTGAGCACCAAGGTTAGACACCAGGTACCCACTGGGCCTGCTTGCTGTCAACTCGTGCTTCTTAGTGCCCCTGTTTCCATTTGTTTCTCCGTAGGTGCTCTTGATGATTATCTATCACATTCTCTCATGGAGACTATATTATGCGTCTTGTTTGCTTCATGGGTATGTGTAACAACTGCATGTCAAGATGTGCCTGGTCTTAGCCAGTGAACACCTTCTGATCCCGTCACAGTTTGCTTACTATAATGTTTGTGGTGAAGATGCAATCTACCTGCTTGAGAAAGCGCTCTCTCCCACTCTCCTCTGGACCAATCCGGCAACACTATGAGGATCTTATTCTTTGATTTCTTCAGTTATCTGAATACAATTCAGCTGCGATGTTTTGTTAGAAGCTCCATAAATTCCAGGTAGATACGTCCATATTTATGACTTCTTAACAAAAGTCCCAATTCAATCAGGAAATCTGGGTCTGAAAAGTTTGTTCAAACCCAGATCTGATCTAAGCCCTGATCTCTGTTGCGTTTCCACAGTAACCCTACGGTAGGCAGGCAGAACCATGGATAGGGATAGATGTGTCCCAGTGTGGCGTCATACCAGTGCAAAGCCTTCCTTGAATTACTGTATAATGGAAAAAATGCTGACAGAAAAAAAAAAAAGGGGGGGGTGGCGATCCAGCAGTTTATGTCCTTTCTTTTTGGCATATGGAAGCTAAACTTATATCTTACCTTTTCTTGAGTTTCCCATCCTTCATGTGCTTATCTGACAGATCTTTTTCCCGTTATCTTACTACCTTTTGTAATTATTTGATATGCTGCCATTGTTGCCATAAATGTATGTGCTAAATTAATTATATATTACATATACTATATATGTACAGTATATATTACATGAAGACATGACGCTGTGCCACAGTTTGTTTGTGTGTGTTTGAGGCGGTGGTCACCAGCACAGGACCACCACAAGGGACAGTATTCTCACCATTTCTCCTCACGTCGTACACCTCAGTCCCAGTCATCTCATCTACACAACTACTCTGATTACTCTGCAGCTGTGAGGCACATTGGTGATGGACAAGAGGTTGGTAATCCAAGGGCCATGTGCTTTACAGATACAATTATGTACTGTGATCATTTGATCAAAGCTACCAGTCCTTGGGGAGAAAGGGTTTGGCAGTGTCACAGCAAACAATGAAAAGCACTACATGTCTGAAAATCCCTGGTGCTGAGGCTAAAATCAAAGACAACAAGAGGATCTCATTGGCATGCACAGTCACAAATGAGGCCATTTATCCCTTCTGTGGAAACAAGTGCAGAGTCATTTATTTGAAGTTGTTCCTTCCTTTTAGTTGCATCTGTTTCCAGTAAAGTCCACATTACTATCCAACAAAGCACTTGCCACTGTAGTCGTTCAGTCTCAGACTGTCCGAGGTTGTGCTGAATGTAAAAGAAGGTGAGGCGAGGGGATGATACTCGTCCCTTATTTCCGACAAAATGAGAACTGTGGAAGCGATTCTTTACCATATGTCAAATCAAAATGAATTAATAGAAATGCTTTTTATTTTATAATGTAGTTGCATTTGTTGTTAATAAAGAAATAAATTAAATAGTCCAAACTTCTTCAAAATTGCTCATTTTGTAACTTGAGTTGATAAATTAAAGGACATTTAAGATTTAATTTTAAATAAATACGCCAGGAAAAAGCAACCAAAATTCAATTTGAAATGTGGAATTGAAAAAGAATTTGCAGAAATACTTTTTCTTTTCAAGGCCAAAGCTGCATTATTAGACTCATGAATAAAATAAATAATAATGAGTTTTTATTTTCTCTGCAAGACTTCTTATTTTATGACACAACTAAAACCAAAAGAGGAGATTGTGTTTTTGTTTTCGTGCCCGCCTCCTTTAAAAACCGGTCCAAACTTCATTTTGGATTTGCAGCCGTAAGCGGTGCAGGAGAGTGATGTCAGTAGCTGCTCTGCTTCTTCTTCCAGTCTGACCCCCGATATCTACTGATATCAGTCCATATACAACAACTACGGTAACTTAAATCAGGCGGTTTTGGCTCTTTTATTTGGGATTTATATTTGAACAGAATAAACTAAAGAAACGACTCACAGACAGATTGATCTTTATCTTTACTCAGTTGTGTTTCTGTGACCAGGAAGTCACTGTGTCCTGCTTTGTGTCTTGTCTACATGCTGATTAAATATCGTAGGGGCTCACTGTAATTGCCAAACCTTTCGAGCCAGATGATGACATATGTTAGTGTTCAGCAGCTTTTCGGATTCTTCCATCGGGTTTTTTTTTACAGGTAGTGTTTATGTAGAGGAAACATTTCTTTTTGTTTTCTTGGCCATCCAGGATTTGATGCATTCCTGCCACAAACTGGTGAAGAGCGTGGACCAGAATACTAGAAGTGACAACATGGTACCAGATCTACTAAGATCCCAATTTACGAGCATTTCCATGTGTAATGGAGAATAACGCGTGTGGGACTGAACCACGGCGTGCAGGTGATTTACGAGGAGTGATTGTGTAAATGGGCTACAGGTACAAACGTGTTTGAGACGTCCTGAGGCTTTTGCATGTGACTGGTGTGCAGCACGGCGAGTTTGGAGAGAAAACCTGACCTACAACACAGAAATCTGACTGACACAAATAAAACGCTGTCTGGGAGCAAATTCATTTCATTTCAACTCTTTTATTCTCTTCTCCAGTAGCAGCAAATTAACAAACATCAACAGAAAATATACTCCAGGGTTACAATAATTATAGGACAACAATTGTCGTACATTTCATGCAAAGAAAAAGGAAAAGAAAATTGGAGTAGGAAGAAGAACTAATTTCATTACCCGTACCCTCATTTCAAAGTAAAGCAACTAGATGGGTTCATTTACGGCAAACACTAAGAACAAAACACAGGTAAAAATACTTTTTTAAAAAACATTTTAAACAATTATTTTTTATACATTTTTAGTATGTAGTCTTTATATTTAAATTTATGAAAAAGTTAATGCTGTCAGTAAAATAATGTGAACAGAGGATGAAGTAAAAAGACGTATAAAAACATTAGAAAGTGAACAAAAGAGCAGCAAACAATAAAACATCTGCAAATAAAGCTGTTTTGTTTTCTTACTAAAAGAAAACATGATGAATATGACACAGTCTCCTGTTTCTAATAAAGGTCGTATTTATTTTCACTCAGGACTTCATAAACAGACCCACCTACAAGCCGTCTGAAAACTCACCAGCCTGCAGAACTGAAGACTGATTTTCAAAATAAAAGCATCATGCACTGACCTGAGATTTTTTGCAAATGGACGCAATAATTTGCTCCTGTTACTCTAATAAATCCAGATACAGAAAAATAAAAACTTGTTTCGACCATCCGGCAAGATGACTTGGAAAACAGCTGCGACACGCAACATGTCATCTTAAAAAATATTATTTTGAAAAATCAGCAGGTTTATCAACTTTAATTTAAAGTTAAGATCCAAAAAATGAAAAAAATAGGAAAATGAGCCACAGACAGAAATGGATTTTGATATTGAATTGGTGGATTTCCATGTTTAACCACATTGATCCAGGAGAATTCAGAGAATGAGGAAAATAGTTTAGTTTTATTAAGAGGAAATCAACGCGTGGCAGGGAAGAAAACTAGCTGGAAAGGACATTTTACGGGATTCTGGCTTTGTGAACCAGATTTATGTCAAACCTTTATGTTTGTGGAGGTGAGAGGCTCCAGCCTTGATGTCAATAATGACAGTAATGTAAAGGTCCCAGATGGCTCTCTTTATGTAATACTTTTTATATACATATAGTATGTATATAGTAGGTCCTCTAGGAGCGTCCTCGCCTTCATTACAGCAGGTTATAACAGCCTTTGTGATGACTGGTTGCTGCTGAACGATGGGCTTGCAGGTGGAGGTGAGGAGAAACAGATTATGGGCAGATCTACCTGAGGACAGGCAGGACAGAGGAGTCTGACATCTTATTTTCGCTGGTGGAGCAGCGGACAAACTGCTGCAACGTTGGGAAAGCTGCTGAGTGGAGACGTTGTCTCCATAGGTCACAATGAATGTGTAAGGATGCTGTGTTGGTTACCAACTATACTAAGTATGATGGTAACCATAACCAGAATAACAGGTAATGGTGGAATCTCAGTTGAGCAGATCTTAACGAGTCCTGGATGGCACCATCGGCGGTTGAAAAGCTCTGCTTCTCCACCTCCCTGCAGCTTTCACCGACTTTATCGCCGCAGTAAAGTCTTTGATCACATGGTTCTGGGCCGTCTGTGCAGCCATGTCTCAGTGAGACTTTGTTAGCAACTCAAGCAAATCCATTTTATGATCTTACATCTCATGTTACCCATCAGAACGGTTGGAAGAAACGGCTTGAATCTCCCGTGTTTTTCTCTCTGTCTTCCATCCTTCGCTTCCCTTCAACTCCTTTGGGATGAGTGGTGTAGAAAACGGATGGATGGACCTTTTCTTCCACCTGAGTGGTCTCAGTAAACTGATTGTTTAGATCAGGGGTGTCCAAAGTCGGTCCTCGAGGGCCGCTGTCCTGCAGGTTTCCCATATATTCCTGTTCCAACACATCTAGCTTCCACTAAATGGATTAAACAGCCAATGACGTGCACAACTGATTAAGCTCTACTACTAATTAATTTGAATCAGGTGTGTCTGAGCAGGGATACATAGAAAACCTGCAGGATTCTGGCCCTCGAGGACCGGAGCTGGACACCCCTGGTTTAGAGCTTCAGCTTGGAACTGTTATTGTTAATCAGGTGGTAAATAATCTGGTTTATCTGTGACTCATAGATCTATAATTCCACTTCAGACGTAACTATTGAACATCTGCTGACAGATTCGGGGAGGAGAGGCTGAGCTGAAGTGTTGTGTTTACAGGCAGCTAAAAAAAACTTGGAGCTCTGTTTAGCATGCCTTAAAACCTGAGAAAAGGGCTGGAATGAGCCTGTATATGGTCCAAGTCAAACATCCCACAATGCCCAGTAAGGCCTGGCCCAGTTTAACCCCTGCACGTTACTGGTTGACATGTGTTAAACATATTTGCTGTGACTATGATGCACATGGTGCAAAAATGTTTGGGGAACTTACAGAACTGTCCTTGACTACACCCACACACTGAATGTGCTAAAAATCAAAAAAGCCATCAAGGCTTGTAAAACACATGCTTCACTATATTTAACGTGGTGGTCTCAGCAGAGGCAGGAATGATAGGAATCTTCCAGAACCGTTGCCCTCATCTGGCATCTCAGACGACAGATAGAACCGTCAGCTCAGCATGGTTTGATGCCACGTTATGGTTTCTACATGAAATCTTCATTTCATCGTGACTACAAGTTTGTAGCTACAAAATATTAACCCTTAAAGGTAGAGTATGTAAGATTTTCAATATTTTCAAAATAAATTAACTATAAAAATAACTACAATCATAATTAGATAGTTTTTAAACATGTAGGTTCCAGTCTGTCCAGATTTGATGCATTATTAAATTACAAGTTTGATTAATGACAACGACCCTTCTTAAATGTTTGCCTACCAGTAAAAAAAAAACAGTACTTTTTTTCAACCAGTAAGGGGAGTATAAGCCCATTTATTGCAGAGCGGCTCTGAGCTACAGCTCACAAGCGATTCCTGCCCTCATTGGAGCTGGCAAGGAGGAGGGGAGGAGTGAGTTTTACTCATTACTGCCAACCTGTGGTCGTTTGTGGAGGTAGCAGTTTTGTGGTTTTGCTCACGACCTGGTGTTTGCCACCTGGTGGTGGAAAGAATCCCCTTGAAATTTTTTTTTTCTGGATGCACATGAGATCCCTGAAGTTTTTCAGTCTAGTTTTAAAAATTTGCACAGCACAGAGTCTGCTCTACTTAGTCTTTAATGACATTTTGATGTATACTGACTCTGGTCATACTGTTGCACTGGTTTTGTTAGATCTGACCGCTGCGTTCGACACAGTGGATCATGAAATCCTCCTGTGCCGACTTGAGAACACAGTGGGCATTCACGGGGCTGCCTTGGAGTGGTTCCGTTCCTACTTAGCAGATAGGAGTTTTTGTGTGAGATTGGGTGACTTTGCTTCATCCTCGGCCCCCTTGAATTGTGGCGTGCCGCAAGGATCAATCCTTGGTCCGCTCCTTTTTTCATTGTATCTGTTGCCGCTGGGGTCTATTCTCCAAAGGCTTGGTGTGTCTTTTCATCTTTATGCTGATGATAGCCAAATTTACATTCCCCTCAAACATCAAGAAAGCTTCAGTGCCACTGAACTCTTAAAGTGCACTGATGAAATTAAAATTTGGATGTCAATAAATTTTTTGCATTTTAATGATAAAAAAACAGAGGTTCTTCTTCTTGGACCTAGCAGTGTTGGTGATGCTGTCTCAGTTAACCTTGGATCCTTGTCACAGTTTGTTAAGCCTACTGTCTGCAACCTTGGTGTGAAAATGGATCAGGAACTTAAATTGGACAAACAAATTAGTGCTGTGGTGAAAGCAAGTTTTTTCCACCTGAGACAGCTTGCAAAAATAAGGTCCTCACTCTCAAGACATGATTTTGAAATGTTGATCCATGCTTTTGTAACTACACGGCTTGACTATTGTAACGCCCTGTACTGTGGGATCAGTCAGTCCTCTCTCGCACGGCTGCAGCTGGTGCAGAGCGCTGCAGCGCGTCTTTTAACTGGATCTCGAAAGTCTGACCATGTTTCACCAATTTTGTCTTCCCTTCACTGGCTCCCTGTCCGTTACAGAATTGATTTTAAGATTCTTTTATTTGTTTTTAAATGCCTGAACGGTCTGGCCCCTCGCTACCTGTCAGACCTGCTGGTGAGGTATTCCCCTACACGCTCTCTGAGGTCCACAGATCAACTTCTGCTTGTGGTTCCTAAGACGAAGTGTAAACTGAGAGGTGACCGAGCTTTTTCTGTTATTGGTCCCAAGTTGTGGAATAAGCTGCCCCTGTACATTAGACAGGCTGAATCGCTTCTTGTTTTTAAGTCTTGTCTGAAGACTCATTTTTTCTTTTTGGCATTTGACTAATTTAAAGGGTTGTTTTACTATTAACAATGTGCTGATGCCCCATTATGATGTAAATATGTATGTTTTATTGTTTCTTCTGTACAGCACTTTGGTCAACTTTGTTGTTTTTAACGGTGCTTTATAAATAAACTGGATTGGATTGGATCTTACATACTCTGCCTTTAAAGTGGGCGTGTGCCGCTTTACTACTGACACCAGTGGATTCTATGATCACATGTATCTCAACCTGTCCTCAGCTAGGTGAGTGGACACATGATGCCCTGAACACACACACATACACTCACACTCACACACACACACACTCACACACACACACACACACACACACACTTCTGCTGCTTACATCTCACTGCTTCCAGCTTGGCAATAACTGTAATGACTGTAAGGCTGCATCGTCGTTCTGATTCCTCTCTGAGTAGCGGCGCTGCTACAGACCCCTCCTGCATGCCAAAGCTCTCACAGGCGGCCTGTTGTAGCGCTCAAATAACTGTCTGAGCAGTAAAACCATAAAACACACCCCTTTCAACACCACACCAGCCTCACACAGCAGTCCCTCACCAGCTACATCTTCACTTTATTCCTTCGCTCCGTAAACTGTAGAACCAGCAGGAAGAACCAACACGTGTGACGTCACATAGATCATACAGACTAATCCAGGCAAATAGAGCAAACACCCTCCGTCTTCACCCTTAGTCTAGCTTCCTTCTCAGTTGCTGAAAGTAGCATTATAACCAAAACTGGTATTTATCATGTAGTTTTCTATGTTACAAAGGGAAAAAAGACAAGCAGGAAGCTGAATTCATTTACTTCTGGCAGACATTAGTACGGCACATCGCCTCCTGTCCAATCAGAACCCTTCCCAACCCGCCAATCTAAAGCAGGATTAACTCAGGCCGATTAGTCATTATTCATTATCCAATCCGCTTCGTCTGCATAAGGGTTGCGGGAAGCTGGAGCCTATCCCAGCAGAGGCAGGCTACACCCTGGACATCTCGCCAGTCCATCGCTGGGACACACAGAGACAAACAACCAGTCCCTCCCAGGAGGAATCTAGAGTAACCAGTTAACCTACCATCATGTCTGTGGACGGTGGGAGGAAGCCGGAGAACCCAGAGAGAACCCACACATACACGGGGAGAACATGCAAACTCCACACAGAAAAGGCCACTGTTCGAGCCCCCCCCAGCTGGGGATCGAACCAGCGATCTTCTTGCTGTGAGGCCACCGTGCTAACCACTATGCCCCTAACTACAGATGTGTTTTCATGTGAACTTCCATTCAGAATGATTATTTCCATGTAAACTCAGAGTTCTTAATTCCCAACTAGAACCATCATGAACCGGTTTCTGTCAGGATCCGGTTCCTGTGTCGGCTTTTTATTTATTCTTTCCTTATTTTCATTCTGTTTTTGCTCCTTTTTGTTTTGTGTTTAACTCTCCTGTCACTCCAGGAGGCTCGTCTGCCCCTCCCTCATGTGTCATCCTCTCCTCCCGGCCTCCTGAAAACCCTCCTGTGGTTTATTCAGGCTGCTGGCTGTCTGCTCTTCCTGCCTCTCCTTGCGTTCCAGTCTTTCCCATCAGTTTTCCAGTTTTCCAGCCCATCCAGTGTTTTAATGTGGGAATAAACTACTGTTTGAACTCGTCGCTGTCCAGGGCGTGTGTCCTCTTCCTTCCCAGACCTGACAACCGTCAGGTTTAGTTATCAGTCCTGAAAACAAGTGAGAGGTTATTTTAAAAAAACGACTTCATTTTAATCCACAGAGAGAATTCTGTCTTTACTCTGAGCTGGGTTTTATTCCTCCAGTGGACACACAGACAGGATTTTCCCGTCTTAAACACATCGCCACGGTGCGCCCATTGCCAGCATGGAGGTGCTGACACATGCTGTGACTCATTCAGTAGGTTAGATTGTTGCAATGCGCTGCTCGCTGCTCGTCCAGAATATTATTTCTAATTATTCCACAAGTCAGCGGCCGAGTTCTGACGAGGACCAGAGGATGGGAACACATTTCACCAGATTTAAAATGTATCAGGATGGATTTCAGGGTTCTTTTACTGGTTTATGGTCAACTCCATGGTCTTCTCATTTATCTGATTTTAAGTCATGAGCCCTGCAGCCATCTGGGAGAGGTGATGTCCCTGCAGCGAAGGCTGAAACTGACGGCATCTTTCTTCCAGCCTGCGACAGAGAAACAGCCTGCCAGAAGACGTCAGGGCACTTTGACTGTAGGTCTGTGCAGCCTTGGCTAGCGATGTATTCTGTTTGTTTTTCTTTCTTTACTTTTACAGTTCAAATAGAAATTCAATAAAACTGTATTTTCCAGGCATTATTTCGGCTTGAGTTTACTGTATTAATGTCTGTGTCGGTCATTTGAGCCAGTCATCTGTTAACATCCGTTTAAATAGATAAAAAAACAATCTATAAATAAAAAAAAGTCCTTTTGCTGGTAAAACCACAGCCTGACTGACAACCCTGCAGATGCAGTCAGCCTGTCACTGACTGCGTCTGTGTGATCCACGCTCCACACCACCAACATGAAACCAACCATCACTACCCCAGAACATTTTCATGGCTCCAACATGCACATACAGAGAAAAAGATTGTTGCATGCAGACATATAAATAAAGAATATCTGAGAATATCTACAAACATTTTAAAACCCAATGCACAGTATACTACGCTTTGTGTTGTAGGTTTACACACACTGCAGCCGTTGTTCTGAGCACTGCCATGAAATCTTCCCAACAGCAGAAACTGATGTCTCATTCTGGTGATTATCTGAAAGATTTCGTCTGTTGCTGTGATTCCTCTCACACGGACGATGTGACACGTCTTACATGACTCGTAACAGATCGTCCAGTTGATTTTTCTCTGCTTGACAATGAAGACTGGAGACGAGTTGAGAGCGATGGGACGTCCTTGGAGCGAGTGCCAAGTCATCCAGGGAGTGTTTTCATGAAGTAGTGGAGCTTGTTGATTTCAGAGGAGTGACATCATGTATACCGTTGTTGGCACGACCACGTTACGGCTTCAGGAAGCAGCACAGTCTCGCCTCAGGCTTCAGCTCTGCCGTGTGGAAGAAGGTTAACACCAAAAGAAAACGCTGATATTTCTCTGGACCTCCATTTGGTTTGGTTAGACAGCATTCACCGTGGCGTTGCTGAAACCATCTGGAGATAGAGAGACTCCCAGTCTCCGCTGTGAGGAGGGAGGCGAGCAGTTTGGACTTCTCTGCTTCCTGTAGGCGGTGCTTTGGGCTTCGTCAGCCTGCAGAGCGTCTTCCTCAACGCACTGGGCTTCCTTTACCTGAACCTGCACTATAAGTCAGTGGAGGCGGGAAAACTGATTCCAAAAATCAATTATTGGGATTTTTTGCTTCACAAATTTAACAAAAAAATCTATTTTTTTAAATAAATAAAAATAATCTATGATTAAATTTTTGTCATTTTTATTGTTTTTATTGATTTTTTTTACTTATCCTTTGGGTCATTATAGCAGCAGAATGATGACCTGGTCTCTGTGTGTTTTTTTCACATTAAAATCAAGAGAAATGATGAGCAAAATAAGTTTTCTACCTTTTATTGTTTGTTTTTAGTTGACAAAAATCAGTAATATTGAGGAACTGTGAGAATCGCAATATAAATCGAATCTGCACCAAAAGAAATTTTAACGGACCAAAGCGTATCGTCACAACCCCACTAATCAGCCTGTGACTCTTCCTCAGATTGTTGATGAAGATTATCAAACTGCTTCCCGCTCTCCTCCAGAACAGCAGTTTGGACATGGGAGACAGATCCAGACACGGGGTCTGGACCTCCACAGACAGGGAGACAGCTCCAGACCCAGGGTTAGGGGTCAGCTCCAGACCCGGGGTTAGGCGTCAGCTCCAGACACAGGGTTAGGGGTTTTATGCTCAGGGTTAGCTGTGGCCCGGACCTCCGCAGACGGGGAGACAGCTCCAGCTGGTTATACACCAACACAACGTCACCTACACGCTGTGAGGAGGAGCAGAGGAGGAGGAAGAGGAGGAGGAGGAAGAGGAGCAAGCAGAGGAAGAGGAAGCAGAGGAAGAGGATGAGGAAGAGGAAGAGAAACGGGACGAGGAAGAGGAGCAAGCAGAGGAAAAGGAACGGGAGGAGGAAGAGGAGCAAGCGAAGGAAGAGGAGGAGGAAGAGGAGCAAGCAGAGGAAGACAAAGAGGAGGAGGAAGAGGAGCAAGCAGAGGAAGAGGAAGAGGAGGAGAAGTAGCAAGCAGAGGAAGAGGAGGAGGAGGAGGAGCAAGCAGAGGAAGAGGAAGAGGGGTAAGCAGAGTAAGAGTTTTGAAAAGAGGAAGATGATGAAGAGGGGGAGCCTCATATGAAAAGTTGAGATGAGTTGTGAAATCAGCGTGAGTAGAACCAGGTAACATCGGGACAAGTTGAGATGAGTTGTGACGTCAGCGTGAGTAGAACCAGGTAACATCGGGACAAGCTGAGATGAATTGTGACATCAGCGTGAGTAGAACCAGGTAACATCGGGACAAGTTGAGATGAGTTGTGACATCAGCGTGAGTAGAACCAGGTAACATCGGGACAAGTTGTGATGAGTTGTGCCGACAGCGTGAGTAGAACCAGGTAACATCGGGACAAGTTGAGATGAGTTGTGACGTCAGCGTGAGTAGAACCAGGTAACATCAGGACAAGTTGAGATGAATTGTGACATCAGCGTGAGTAGAACCAGGTAACATGGGGACAAGTTGTGATGAGTTGTGACATAATCCTGAGTAGAACCAGGTAACATCGGGACAAGTTGAGATGAGTTGTGACATCAGCGTGAGTAGAACCAGGTAACATAGGGACAAGTTGAGATGAGTTGTGACATCAGCGTGAGTAGAACCAGGTAACATCAGGACAAGTGGAGATGAGTTGTGACGTCAGCGTGAGTAGAACCAGGTAACATCAGGACAAGTTGAGATGAATTGTGACATTAGCCTGAGTAGAACCAGGTAACATCAGGACATGTTGAGATGAGTTGTGACGTCAGCGTGAGTAGAACCAGGTGCCATCAGGACAAGTTGAGATGAGTTTTGACGTCGGCGAGAGTAGAACCAGGTACCATCAGGAAAAGTGGAGATGAGTTTTGACGTCGGCGAGAGTAGAACCAGGTGCCATCAGGACAAGTTGAGATGAGTTTTGACGTCAGCGAGAGTAGAACCAGGTACCATCAGGACAAGTTGAGATGACTTGTGATGTCGGTGAGAGTAGAACAGGTAACATCGGGTCAACTTGGGATGAGTTGTGCCATCGGCGTGAGTAGAACCAGGTGCCATCAGGACAAGTGGAGATGAGTGTTGACATCAGCGTGAGTAGAACCAGGTAACATCAGGACAAGTTGAGATGAGTTGTGACGTCAGCGGGAGTAGAACCAGGTAACATCAGGACAAGTTGAGATGAGCTGTGACGTCAGCGTGAGTAGAACCAGGTAACATCAGGATAAGTTGAGATGAGTTGTGACGTCAGCGTGAGTAGAACCAGGTCCCATCGGGACAAGCTGAGATGAGTTGTGACGTCGGCGAGAGTAGAACCAGGTACCATCGGGACAAGTTGAGATGAGTTGTGACGTCGGCGTGAGTAGAACAAGGTACCATCAGGACAAGTTGAGATGAGTTGTGACGCCAGCGTGAGTAGAACCAGGTACCATCAGGACAACTTGGGATGAGTTGTGCCGTCAGCGTGAGTAGAACAAGGTACCATCAGGACAAGTTGAGATGAGTTGTGACGCCAGCGTGAGTAGAACCAGGTAACATCAGGACAAGTTGAGATGAATTGTGACATCAGCCTGAGTAGAACCAGGTAACATCAGGACAAGTTGAGATGAGTTGTGACATCAGCGTGAGTAGAACCAGGTGCCATCTGGACAAGTTGAGATGAGTTTTGACGTCGGCGAGAGTAGAACCAGGTACCATCAGGACAAGTTGAGATGAGTTGTGACGTCAGCGTGAGTAGAACCAGGTGCCATCAGGACAAGTTGAGATGAGTTTTGACGTCGGCGAGAGTAGAACCAGGTGCCATCAGGACAAGTTGAGATGAGTTTTGACGTTGGCGAGAGTAGAACCAGGTAACATCGGGACAAGTTGAGATGAGTTGTGCCGTCGGCGTGAGTAGAACCAGGTAAAATCAGGACAAGTTGAGCTGAGTTGTGATGTCGGTGAGAGTAGAACCAGGTCACATCGGGACAACTTGAGAAGAGTTGTGCCGTCGGCGTGAGTAGAACCAGGTACCATCAGGACAAGTGGAGATGAGTTGTGACGTCAGCGTGAGTAGAACCAGGTACCATCAGTACAAGTGGAGATGAGTTGTGCCGTCGGCGTGAGTAGAACCAGGTACAATCAGGACAAGTTGAGATGAGTTGTGATGTCGGTGAGAGTAGAACCAGGTCACATCGGGACAACTTGGGATGAGTTGTGCCGTCGGCGTGAGTAGAACCAGGTACCATCAGGACAAGTGGAGATGAGTTGTGACGTCAGCGTGAGTAGAACCAGGTACCATCAGGAAAAGTGGAGATGAGTTGTGCCGTCGTCGGGAGTAGAACCAGGTAGCATCAGGACAAGTTGAGATGAGTTGTGACATCGACGAGAGTAGAACCAGGTACCATCAAGACAAGTTGAGATGAGTTGTGCCTTCGGCGTGAGTAGAACCAGGTAACATCAGGACAAGTTGATATGTGCCGTCAGCGTGAGTAGAACCAGGTAACATCAGGACAAGTTGAGATGAGTTGTGACGTCGGCGAGAGTAGAACCAGGTACCATCAAGACAAGTTGAGATGAGTTGTGCCGTCAGCGTGAGTAGAACCAGGTACCATCAGGACAAGTGGAGATGAGTTGTGACGTCAGCGTGAGTAGAACCAGGTACCATCAGGAAAAGTGGAGATGAGTTGTGCCGTCGTCGGGAGTAGAACCAGGTAGCATCAGGACAAGTTGAGATGAGTTGTGACATCGACGAGAGTAGAACCAGGTACCATCAAGACAAGTTGAGATGAGTTGTGCCTTCGGCGTGAGTAGAACCAGGTAACATCAGGACAAGTTGATATGTGCCGTCAGCGTGAGTAGAACCAGGTGCCATCAGGACAAGTTGAGATGAGTTTTGACGTCGGCGAGAGTAGAACCAGGTACCATCAGGACAAGTTGAGATGAGTTGTGATCTCGGTGAGAGTAGAACCAGGTCACATCGGGACAACTTGGGATGAGTTGTGCCGTCGGCGTGAGTAGAACCAGGTACCTACAGGACAAGTGGAGATGAGTTGTGACGTCAGCGTGAGTAGAACCAGGTACCATCAGGAAAAGTGGAGATGAGTTGTGCCGTCGTCGTGAGTAGAACCAGGTAGCATCAGGACAAGTTGAGATGAGTTGTGACATCGGCGAGAGTAGAACCAGGTACAATCAAGACAAGTTGAGATGAGTTGTGCCTTCGGCGTGAGTAGAACCAGGTAACATCAGGACAAGTTGATATGTGCCGTCAGCGTGAGCAGAACCAGGTCACATCAGGACAAGTTGAGATGAGTTGTGACGTCGGCGAGAGTAGAGCCAGGTACCATCAAGACAAGTTGAGATGAGTTGTGCAATCTGCGTCAGTAGAACCAGGTAACATCAGGACCAGTGGAGATGAGTTGTGCCGTCGGCGTGAGTAGAACCAGGTACCATCAGGACAAGTTGAGATGAGTTGTGACGTCGGTGAGAGTAGAACCAGGTACCATCAGGACAAGTTGAGATGAGTTGTGCCATCTGCGTCAGTAGAACCAGGTAACATCAGGACCAGTGGAGATGAGTTGTGCCGTCGGCGTGAGTAGAACCAGGTACCATCAGGACAAGTTGAGATGAGTTGTGACGTCGGTGAGAGTAGAACCAGGTACCATCAGGACAAGTTGAGATGAGTTGTGCCATCGGCGTGAGTAGAACCAGGTAAAATCAGGACAAGTTGAGATGAGTGTTGACATCAGCGTGGGTAGAACCAGGTAACATCAGGACAAGTTGAGATGAGTTGTGACGTCAGCGTGAGTAGAACCAGGTCCCATCGGGACAAGTGGAGATGAGTTGTAACGTCAGCGTGAGTAGAACCAGGTGCCATCGGGACAAGTTCATGAGTTGTGACGTCAGCGTTAGTAGAACCAGGTAACATCGGGACAAGCTGAGATGAGTTGTGACGTCGGCGAGAGTAGAACCAGGTACCATCGGGACAAGTTGAGATGAGTTGTGACGTCGGCCAGAGTAGAACCAGGTACCATCAGGACAAGTGGAGATGAGTTGTGACGTCAGCGTGAGTAGAACCAGGTAACATCAGGACAAGTTGAGATGAATTGTGACATCAGCCTGAGTAGAACCAGGTAACATCAGGACATGTTGAGATGAGTTGTGACTTCAGCGTGAGTAGAACAAGGTGCAATCAGGACAAGTTGAGATGAGTTGTGCCATCGGCGAGAGTAGAACCAGGTAGCATCAGGACAAGTTGAGATGAGTTGTGACGTCAGCGTGAGTAGAACTAGGTGCCATCAGGACAAGTTGAGATGAGTTTTGACGTCGGCGAGAGTAGAACCAGGTGCCATGAGGACAAGTTGAGATGAGTTTTGACGTCGGTGAGAGTAGAACCAGGTAACATCAAGACAAGTTGAGATGAGTTGTGCCTTCGGCGTGAGTAGAACCAGGTAACATCAGGACAAGTTGATATGTGCCATCAGCGTGAGTAGAACCAGGTAACATCAGGACATGTTGAGATGAGTTGTGATGTCGGTGAGAGTAGAACCAGGTCACATCGGGACAACTTGGGATGAGTTGTGCCGTCGGCATGAGTAGATCCAGGTACCATCAGGACAAGTGGAGATGAGTTGTGACGTCAGCGTGAGTAGAACCAGGTACCATCAGGAAAAGTGGAGATGAGTTGTGCCGTTATCGTGAGTAGAACCAGGTAGCATCAGGACAAGTTGAGATGAGTTGTGACATCGGCGAGAGTAGAACCAGGTACCATCAAGACAAGTTGAGATGAGTTGTGCCTTCGGCGTGAGTAGAACCAGGTAACATCAGGACAAGTTGAAATGTGCCGTCAGCGTGAGTAGAACCAGGTCACATCAGGACAAGTTGAGATGAGTTGTGACGTCGGCGAGAGTAGAACCAGGTACCATCAAGACAAGTGGAGATGAGTTGTGACGTCAGCGTGAGTAGAACCAGGTACCATCAGTACAAGTGGAGATGAGTTGTGCCGTCGGCGTGAGTAGAACCAGGTACAATCAGGACAAGTTGAGATGAGTTGTGCCATCGGCGTGAGTAGAACCAGATAACATCAGGACAAGTGGAGATGAGTTGTGCCGTCGGCGTGAGTAGAACCAGGTAACATCAGGACAAGTTGAGATGAGTTGTGACGTCGGTGAGACTAGAACCAGGTACCATCAGGACAAGTTGAGATGAGTTGTGCCATCGGCGTGAGTAGAACCAGGTAAAATCAGGACAAGTTAAGATGAGTGTTGACATCAGCGTGAGTACAACCAGGTAACATCAGGACAAGTTGAGATGAGTTGTGACGTCAGCGGGAGTAGAACCAGGTAACATCAGGACAAGTTGAGATGAGCTGTGACGTCAGCGTGAGTAGAACCAGGTAACATCAGGACAAGTTGAGATGAGTTGTGATGTCAGCGTGAGTAGAACCAGATCCCATCGGGACAAGTTGATGAGTTGTGACGTCAGCGTGAGTAGAACCAGGTAACATCGGGTCAACTTGGGATGAGTTGTGCCGTCGGCGTGAGTAGAACCAGGTACCATCAGGACAAGTGGAGATGAGTTGTGACGTCAGCGTGAGTAGAACCAGGTGCCATCAGGACAAGTTGAGATGAGTTTTGACGTCGGCGAGAGTAGAACCAGGTACCATCATGACAAGTTGAGATGAGTTGTGATGTCGGCGTGAGTAGAACCAGGTAACATCAGGACAAGTTGAGATGAATTGTGACAAGAGCCTGAGTAGAACCAGGTAACATCAGGACATGTTGAGATGAGTTGTGACGTCAGCGTGAGTAGAACCAGGTGCAATCAGGACAAGTTGAGATGAGTTGTGCCATCAGCGAGAGTAGAACCAGGTAGCATCAGGACAAGTTGAGATGAGTTGTGACGTCAGCGTGAGTAGAACTAGGTGCCATCAGGACAAGTTGAGATGAATTTTGACGTCGGCGAGAGTAGAACCAGGTGCCATGAGGACAAGTTGAGATGAGTTTTGACGTCGGTGAGAGTAGAACCAGGTAACATCAAGACAAGTTGAGATGAGTTGTGCCTTCGGCGTGAGTAGAACCAGGTAACATCAGGACAAGTTGATATGTGCCATCAGCGTGAGTAGAACCAGGTGACATCAGGACATGTTGAGATGAGTTGTGATGTCGGTGAGAGTAGAACCAGGTCTCATCGGGACAATTTGGGATGAGTTGTGCCGTCGGCGTGAGTAGATCCAGGTACCATCAGGACAAGTGGAGATGAGTTGTGACGTCAGCGTGAGTAGAACCAGGTACCATCAGGAAAAGTGGAGATGAGTTGTGCCGTTATCGTGAGTAGAACCAGGTAGCATCAGGACAAGTTGAGATGAGTTGTGACATCGGCGAGAGTAGAACCAGGTACCATCAAGACAAGTTGAGATGAGTTGTGCCTTCGGCGTGAGTAGAACCAGGTAACATCAGGACAAGTTGAAATGTGCCGTCAGCGTGAGTAGAACCAGGTCACATCAGGACAAGTTGAGATGAGTTGTGATGTCGGCGAGAGTAGAACCAGGTACCATCAAGACAAGATGAGATGAGTTGTGCCATCGGCGTGAGTAGAACCAGGTAACATCAGGACAAGTGGAGATGAGTTGTGCCGTCGGCGTGAGTAGAACCAGGTAACATCAGGACAAGTTGAGATGAGTTGTGACGTCGGTGAGACTAGAACCAGGTACCATCAGGACAAGTTGAGATGAGTTGTGCCATCGGCGTGAGTAGAACCAGGTAAAATCAGGACAAGTTAAGATGAGTGTTGACATCAGCGTGAGTACAACCAGGTAACATCAGGACAAGTTGAGATGAGTTGTGACGTCAGCGGGAGTAGAACCAGGTAACATCAGGACAAGTTGAGATGAGCTGTGACGTCAGCGTGAGTAGAACCAGGTAACATCAGGACAAGTTGAGATGAGTTGTGATGTCAGCGTTAGTAGAACCAGGTCCCATCGGGACAAGTTGATGAGTTGTGACGTCAGTGTGAGTAGAACCAGGTAACATCGGGTCAACTTGGGATGAGTTGTGCCGTCGGCGTGAGTAGAACCAGGTACCATCAGGACAAGTGGAGATGAGTTGTGACGTCAGCGTGAGTAGAACCAGGTGCCATCAGGACAAGTTGAGATGAGTTTTGACGTCGGCGAGAGTAGAACCAGGTACCATCATGAGAAGTTGAGATGAGTTGTGATGTCGGCGTGAGTAGAACCAGGTAACATCAGGACAAGTTGAGATGAATTGTGACATCAGCCTGAGTAGAACCAGGTAAAATCGGGAAAACTTGGGATCAGTTGTGCCGTCGGCATGAGTAGAACCAGATACCATCAGGACAAGTTGAGATGAGTTGTGACATCGGCGAGACTAGAACCAGGTACCATCAAGACAAGTTGAGATGAGTTGTGCCTTCGGCGTGAGTAGAACCAGGTAACATCAGGACAAGTTGATATGTGCCATCAGCGTGAGTAGAACCAGGTAACATCAGGACAAGTTGAGATGAGTTGTGCCATCGGCGTGAGCAGAACCAGGTAAAATCAGGACAAGTTAAGATGAGTGTTGACATCAGCGTGAGTAGAACCAGGTAACATCAGGACAAGTTGAGATGAGTTGTGACGTCAGCGGGAGTAGAACCAGGTAACATCAGGACAAGTTGAGATGAGCTGTGACGTCAGCATGAGTAGAACCAGGTAACATCAGGACAAGTTGAGATGAGTTGTGACGTCAGCGTGAGTAGAACCAGGTCCCATCGGGACAAGTTGATGAGTTGTGACGTCAGCGTGAGTAGAACCAGGTACCATCAGGACAAGTGGAGATGAGTTGTGACATCAGCGTGAGTAGAACCAGGTAACAGCAGGACAAGTTGAGATGAATTGTGACATCAGCCTGAGTAGAACCAGGTACCATCAGGACATGTTGAGATGAGTTGTGATGTCGGTGAGAGTAGAACCAGGTAACATCGGGACAACTTGGGATGAGATGTGCCGAAGGCGTGTGTAGTACCAAGTACAATCAGGACAAGTTGAGATGAGTTGTGACGTCAGCGTGAGTAGAACCAGGTGCCATCAGGACAAGTTGAGATGAATTTTGACGTCGGCGAGAGTAGTACCAGGTACCATCAGGACAAGTGGAGATGAGTTGTGATATCAGCGTGAGTAGAACCAGGTACCATCAGTAAAAGTGGAGATGAGTTGTGCCGTCGTCGTGAGTAGAACCAGGTAGTATCAGGACAAGTTGAGATGAGTTGTGACGTCGGCGAGAGTAGAACCAGGTGCCATCAGGACAAGTTGAGATGAGTTTTGACGTCGGCGAGAGTAGAACCAGGTACCATCATGAGAAGTTGAGATGAGTTGTGATGTCGGCGTGAGTAGAACCAGGTCCCATCGGGACAAGTTGATGAGTTGTGACGTCAGTGTGAGTAGAACCAGGTAACATCGGGTCAACTTGGGATGAGTTGTGCCGTCGGCGTGAGTAGAACCAGGTACCATCAGGACAAGTGGAGATGAGTTGTGACGTCAGCGTGAGTAGAACCAGGTGCCATCAGGACAAGTTGAGATGAGTTTTGACGTCGGCGAGAGTAGAACCAGGTACCATCATGAGAAGTTGAGATGAGTTGTGATGTCGGCGTGAGTAGAACCAGGTAACATCAGGACAAGTTGAGATGAATTGTGACATCAGCCTGAGTAGAACCAGGTAAAATCGGGAAAACTTGGGATCAGTTGTGCCGTCGGCATGAGTAGAACCAGATACCATCAGGACAAGTTGAGATGAGTTTTGACATCGGCGAGACTAGAACCAGGTACCATCAAGACAAGTTGAGATGAGTTGTGCCTTCGGCGTGAGTAGAACCAGGTAACATCAGGACAAGTTGATATGTGCCATCAGCGTGAGTAGAACCAGGTAACATCAGGACAAGTTGAGATGAGTTGTGCCATCGGCGTGAGCAGAACCAGGTAAAATCAGGACAAGTTAAGATGAGTGTTGACATCAGCGTGAGTAGAACCAGGTAACATCAGGACAAGTTGAGATGAGTTGTGACGTCAGCGGGAGTAGAACCAGGTAACATCAGGACAAGTTGAGATGAGCTGTGACGTCAGCATGAGTAGAACCAGGTAACATCAGGACAAGTTGAGATGAGTTGTGACGTCAGCGTGAGTAGAACCAGGTCCCATCGGGACAAGTTGATGAGTTGTGACGTCAGCGTGAGTAGAACCAGGTACCATCAGGACAAGTGGAGATGAGTTGTGACATCAGCGTGAGTAGAACCAGGTAACAGCAGGACAAGTTGAGATGAATTGTGACATCAGCCTGAGTAGAACCAGGTACCATCAGGACATGTTGAGATGAGTTGTGATGTCGGTGAGAGTAGAACCAGGTAACATCGGGACAACTTGGGATGAGATGTGCCGAAGGCGTGTGTAGTACCAAGTACCATCAGGACAAGTTGAGATGAGTTGTGACGTCAGCGTGAGTAGAACCAGGTGCCATCAGGACAAGTTGAGATGAATTTTGACGTCGGCGAGAGTAGTACCAGGTACCATCAGGACAAGTGGAGATGAGTTGTGATATCAGCGTGAGTAGAACCAGGTACCATCAGTAAAAGTGGAGATGAGTTGTGCCGTCGTCGTGAGTAGAACCAGGTAGTATCAGGACAAGTTGAGATGAGTTGTGACGTCGGCGAGAGTAGAGCCAGGTACCATCAAGACAAGTTGAGATGAGTTGTGCTTTCGGCGTGAGTAGAACCAGGTAACATCAGGACAAGTTGAGATGAGTTGTGACGTCGGCGAGAGTAGAACCAGGTACCATCAAGACAAGTTGAGATGAGTTGTGCCTTCGACCTGAGTAGAACCAGGTAACATGGGGACAAGTTGAGATGAGTTGTGCAATCAGCGTGAGTAGAACCAGGTAACATCAGGACAAGTTGAGATGAGTTGTGACGTCGGCGTGAGTAGAACCAGGTACCATCAGGACAAGTTGAGATGAGTTGTGCCGTCAGCGTGAGTAGAACCAGGTAACATCGGGCAAGTTGAGATGAGTTGTGACGTCAGCGTGAGTAGAACCAGGTACCGTAAGCACAAGTGGAGATGAGTTGTGACGTCAGAATGAGTAGAAACAGGTACCATCAGGACAAGTGGAGATGCGTTGTGCAGTCGTCGTGAGTAGAACCAGGTAGCATCAGGACAAGTTGAGATGAGTTGTGCCTTCGGCGTGAGTAGAACCAGGTAACATCAGGACAAGTTGATATGTGCCGTCAGCGTAAGTAGAACCAGGTAACATCAGGACATGTTGAGATGAGTTGTGACGTCAGCGTGAGTAGAACCAGGTGCCATCAGGACAAGTTGAGCTGAGTTTTGACGTCGGCGAGAGTAGAACCAGGTACCATCAGGACAAGTGGAGATGAGTTGTGACGTCGGCGAGAGTAGAACCAGGTACCATCAGGACAAGTGGAGATGAGTTGTGACGTCGGCGAGAGTAGAACCAGGTGCCATCAGGACAAGTTGAGATGAGTTTTGACGTCGGCGAGAGTAGAACCAGGTGCCATCAGGACAAGTTGAGATGAGTTTTGACGTCGTCGAGAGTAGAACCAGGTACCATCAGGACAAGTTGAGATGAGCTGTGATGTTGGTGAGAGTAGAACCAGGTCACATCGGGACAATTTGGGATGAGTTGTGCCATCGGCGTGAGTAGAACCAGGTACCATCAGGACAAGTGGAGATGAGTTGTGACGTCGGCGAGAGTAGAACCAGGTACCATCAAGACAAGTTGAGATGAATTGTGCCTTCGGCGTGAGTAGAACCAGGTAACATCAGGACAAGTTGATATGTGCCGTCAGCGTGAGTAGAACCAGGTAACATCAGGACAAGTTGAGATGTGTTGTGCCATCGGTGTGAGTAGAACCAAGTAACATCAGGACAAGTGGAGATGAGTTGTGCCGTCGGCGTGAGTATAACCAGGTAACATCAGGACAAGTTGAGAGGAGTTGTGACGTCGGTGAGAGTAGAACCAGGTACCATCAGGACAAGTGGAGATGAGTTGTGCCATCGGCGTGAGTAGAACCAGGTAACATCAGGACAAGTTGAGATGAGTTTTGACGTCGGCGAGAGTAGAACCAGGTACCATCGGGACAAGTTGAGATGAGTTTTGACGTCGGCGTGAGTAGAACCAGGTAACATCAGGACAAGTTGAGATGAGTGTTGACATCACCGTGAGTAGAACCAGGTAACATCAGGCCAAGTTGAGATGAGTTGTGACGTCAGCGGGAGTAGAACCAGGTAACATCAGGAAAAGTGGAGATGAGCTGTGACGTCAGCGTGAGTAGAACCAGGTAACATCAGGACAAGTTGAGATGAGTTTTGACGTCGGCGAGAGTAGAACCAGATAACATCAGGACAAGTTGAGAGGAGTTGTGACGTCGGTGAGAGTAGAACCAGGTACCATCAGGACAAGTTGAGATGAGTTGTGCCATCGGCGTGAGTAGAACCAGGTAACATCAGGACAAGTTGAGATGAGTGTTGACATCACCGTGAGTAGAACCAGGTAACATCAGGCCAAGTAGAGATGAGTTGTGACGTCAGCGGGAGTAGAACCAGGTAACATCAGGAAAAGTGGAGATGAGCTGTGACGTCAGCGTGAGTAGAACCAGGTAACATCAGGACAAGTTGAGATGAGTTGTGATGTCGGTGAGAGTAGAACCAGGTAACATCGGGACAACTTGAGATGAGTTTTGACGTCGGCGAGAGTAGAACCAGGTACCATCAGGACAAGTTGAGATGCGTTTTGACGTCGGCGAAAGTAGAACCAGGTACCATCAGGACAAGTGGAGATGAGTTGTGATGTCAGCGTGAGTAGAACCAGGTACCATCAGGAAAAGTGGAGATGAGTTGTGCCGTCATCGTGAGTAGAACCAGGTAACATCAGGACAAGTTGAGATGAGTGTTGACATCACCGTGAGTAGAACCAGGTAACATCAGGCCAAGTTGAGATGAGTTGTGACGTCAGCGGGAGTAGAACCAGGTACCATCAGGACATGTTGAGATGAGCTGTGACGTCAGCGTGAGTAGAACCAGGTAACATCAGGACAAGTTGAGATGAGTTTTGACGTCGGCGAGAGTAGAACCAGGTACCATCAGCACAAGTGGAGATGAGTTGTGATGTCAGCGTGGGTAGAACCAGGTACCATCAGGAAAAGTGGAGATGAGTTGTGCCGTCGTCGTGAGTAGAACCAGGTAACATCAGGAAAAGTTGAGATGAGTGTTGACATCAGCGTGAGTAGAACCAGGTAACATCAGGCCAAGTTGAGATGAGTTGTGACGTCAGCGGGAGTAGAACCAGGTACCATCAGGACAAGTTGAGATGAGCTGTGACATCAGCGTGAGTAGAACCAGGTAACATCAGGACAAGTTGAGATGAGTTTTGACGTCGGCGAGAGTAGAACCAGATAACATCAGCACAAGTGGAGATGAGTTGTGACGTCAGCGTGAGTAGAACCAGGTGCCATCAGGACAAGTTGAGATGAGTTTTGACGTCGGCGAGAGTAGAACCAGTTGCCATCAGGACAAGTTGAGATGAGTTTTGACGTCGGCGAGAGTAGAACCAGGTACCATCAGGACAAGTTGAGATGAGTTGTGATGTCGGTGAGAGTAGAACCAGGTAACATCGGGACAACTTGAGATGAGTTGTGCCGTCAGCGTGAGTAGAACCAGGTAACATCAGGACAAGCTGAGATGAGTTGTGACGTCGGCGAGAGTAGAACCAGGTACCATCAGGAAAAGTGGAGATGAGTTGTGCCGTCATCGTGAGTAGAACCAGGTAACATCAGGACAAGTTGAGATGAGTGTTGACATCACCGTGAGTAGAACCAGGTAACATCAGGCCAAGTTGAGATGAGTTGTGACGTCAGCGGGAGTAGAACCAGGTACCATCAGGACATGTTGAGATGAGCTGTGACGTCAGCGTGAGTAGAACCAGGTAACATCAGGACAAGTTGAGATGAGTTTTGACGTCGGCGAGAGTAGAACCAGGTACCATCAGCACAAGTGGAGATGAGTTGTGATGTCAGCGTGGGTAGAACCAGGTACCATCAGGAAAAGTGGAGATAAGTTGTGCCGTCGTCGTGAGTAGAACCAGGTAACATCAGGAAAAGTTGAGATGAGTGTTGACATCACCGTGAGTAGAACCAGGTAACATCAGGCCAAGTTGAGATGAGTTGTGACGTCAGCGGGAGTAGAACCAGGTACCATCAGGACAAGTTGAGATGAGCTGTGACGTCAGCGTGAGTAGAACCAGGTAACATCAGGACAAGTTGAGATGAGTTTTGACGTCGGCGAGAGTAGAACCAGATAGCATCAGCACAAGTGGAGATGAGTTGTGACGTCAGCGTGAGTTGAACCAGGTGCCATCAGGACAAGTTGAGATGAGTTTTGACGTCGGCGAGAGTAGAACCAGTTGCCATCAGGACAAGTTGAGATGAGTTTTGACGTCGGCGAGAGTAGAACCAGGTACCATCAGGACAAGTTGAGATGAGTTGTGATGTCGGTGAGAGTAGAACCAGGTAACATCGGGACAACTTGAGATGAGTTGTGCCGTCAGCGTGAGTAGAACCAGGTAACATCAGGACAAGCTGAGATGAGTTGTGACGTCGGCGAGAGTAGAACCAGGTACCATCGGGACAAGTTGAGATGAGTTTTGACGTCGGCGTGAGTAGAACCAGGTAACATCAGGACAAGTTGAGATGAGTGTTGACATCACCGTGAGTAGAACCAGGTAACATCAGGCCAAGTTGAGATGAGTTGTGACGTCAGCGGGAGTAGAACCAGGTAACATCAGGAAAAGTGGAGATGAGCTGTGACGTCAGCGTGAGTAGAACCAGGTAACATCAGGACAAGTTGAGATGAGTTTTGACGTCGGCGAGAGTAGAACCAGATAACATCAGGACAAGTTGAGAGGAGTTGTGACGTCGGTGAGAGTAGAACCAGGTACCATCAGGACAAGTTGAGATGAGTTGTGCCATCGGCGTGAGTAGAACCAGGTAACATCAGGACAAGTTGAGATGAGTGTTGACATCACCGTGAGTAGAACCAGGTAACATCAGGCCAAGTAGAGATGAGTTGTGACGTCAGCGGGAGTAGAACCAGGTAACATCAGGAAAAGTGGAGATGAGCTGTGACGTCAGCGTGAGTAGAACCAGGTAACATCAGGACAAGTTGAGATGAGTTGTGATGTCGGTGAGAGTAGAACCAGGTAACATCGGGACAACTTGAGATGAGTTTTGACGTCGGCGAGAGTAGAACCAGGTACCATCAGGACAAGTTGAGATGCGTTTTGACGTCGGCGAAAGTAGAACCAGGTACCATCAGGACAAGTGGAGATGAGTTGTGATGTCAGCGTGAGTAGAACCAGGTACCATCAGGAAAAGTGGAGATGAGTTGTGCCGTCATCGTGAGTAGAACCAGGTAACATCAGGACAAGTTGAGATGAGTGTTGACATCACCGTGAGTAGAACCAGGTAACATCAGGCCAAGTTGAGATGAGTTGTGACGTCAGCGGGAGTAGAACCAGGTACCATCAGGACATGTTGAGATGAGCTGTGACGTCAGCGTGAGTAGAACCAGGTAACATCAGGACAAGTTGAGATGAGTTTTGACGTCGGCGAGAGTAGAACCAGGTACCATCAGCACAAGTGGAGATGAGTTGTGATGTCAGCGTGGGTAGAACCAGGTACCATCAGGAAAAGTGGAGATGAGTTGTGCCGTCGTCGTGAGTAGAACCAGGTAACATCAGGAAAAGTTGAGATGAGTGTTGACATCACCGTGAGTAGAACCAGGTAACATCAGGCCAAGTTGAGATGAGTTGTGACGTCAGCGGGAGTAGAACCAGGTACCATCAGGACAAGTGGAGATGAGTTGTGACGTCAGCGGGAGTAGAACCAGGTGCCATCAGGACAAGTTGAGATGAGTTTTGACGTCGGCAAGAGTAGAACCAGTTGCCATCAGGACAAGTTGAGATGAGTTTTGACGTCGGCGAGAGTAGAACCAGGTACCATCAGGACAAGTTGAGATGAGTTGTGATGTCGGTGAGAGTAGAACCAGGTAACATCGGGACAACTTGAGATGAGTTGTGCCGTCAGCGTGAGTAGAACCAGGTAACATCAGGACAAGCTGAGATGAGTTGTGACGTCGGCGAGAGTAGAACCAGGTACCATCGGGACAAGTTGAGATGAGTTGTGACGTCGGCCAGAGTAGAACCAGGTACCATCAGGACAAGTGGAGATGAGTTGTGACATCAGCGTGAGTAGAACCAGGTAACAGCAGGACAAGTTGAGATGAATTGTGACATCAGCCTGAGTAGAACCAGGTAACATCAGGACATGTTGAGATGAGTTTTGACGTCGGCGAAAGTAGAACCAGGTACCATCAGGACAAGTTGAGATGAGTTGTGATGTCGGTGAGAGTAGAACCAGGTAACATCGGGACAACTTGGGATGAGTTGTGCCGTCGGCGTGTGTAGTACCAGGTAACATCAGGACAAGTTGAGATGAGTTGTGACGTCAGCATGAGTAGAACCAGGTAACATCAGGACAAGTTGAGATGAGTTTTGACGTCGGCGAGAGTAGAACCAGGTACCATCAGGACAAGTGGAGATGAGTTGTGATGTCGGCGAGAGTAGAACCAGGTACCATCAAGACAAGTTGAGATGAGTTGTGCCTTCGGCGTGAGTAGAACCAGGTAACATCAGGACAAGTTGATATGTGCCGTCAGCGTGAGTAGAACCAGGTAACATCAGGACAAGTTGAGATGAGTTGTGACGTCGGCGAGAGTAGAACCAGGTAACATCAGGACAAGTGGAGATGAGTTGTGCCGTCGGCGTGAGTAGAACCAGGTAACATCAGGACAAGTTGAGATGAGTTGTGACGTCGGTGAGAGTAGAGCCAGGTAACATCAGGACAAGTTGAGATGAGTTGTGCCATCGGCGTGAGTAGAACCAGGTAACATCAGGACAAGTTGAGATGAGTGTTGACATCAACTTGAGTAGAACCAGGTAACATCAGGACAAGTTGAGATGAGTTGTGACGTCAGCGGGAGTAGAACCAGGTAACATCAGGACAAGTTGAGATGAGCTGTGACGTCAGCGTGAGTAGAACCAGGTAACATCAGGACAAGTTGAGATGAGTTGTGACGTCAGCGTGAGTAGAACCAGGTAACATCGGGACAAGTTGATGAGTTGTGACGTCAGCGTGAGTAGAACCAGGTACCATCAGGACAAGTTGAGATGAGTTGTGACGTCAGCGTGAGTAGAACCAGGTACCATCAGGACAAGTTGAGATAAGTTGTGACGTCAGCATGAGTAGAACCAGATAACATTGGGACAAGTTGAGATGACTTGTGATGTCAGCGTGAGTAGAACCAGGTACCATCAGGACAAGTTGAGATGAGTTGTTCCGTCAGCGTGAGTAGAACCAGGTACCATCGGGACAAGTTCAGATGAGTTGTGCCATCAGCGTGAGTAGAACCAGGTAACATGGGGACAAGTTGAGATGAGTTGCGCCGTTGGCGTGAGTAGAACCAGGTAACATTGGGACAAGTTGAGATGAGTATTGCCGTCAGCGTGTGTAGAACCAGGTAACATCAGGACAAGTTGAGATGAGTTGTGCCGTCAGCGTGAGTAGAACCAGGTGCCATCAGGACAAGTTGAGATGAGTTTTGACGTCGGTGAGAGTAGAACCAGGTACCATCAGGACAAGTTGAGATGAGTTGTGCCGTCAGCGTGAGTAGAACCATGTACCATCGGGACAAGTTGAGATGAGTTGTGACGTCAGCGTGAGTAGAACCGGGTAACATTGGGACAATTTGAGATGAGTTGTGCCGTCAGCGTGAGTAGAACCAGGTAACATCAGGACAAGTTGAGCTGAGTTGTGACGTCAGCGTGTGTAGAACCAGGTAACATCAGGACAAGTTGAGATGAGTTGTGCCGTCAGCGTGAGTAGAACCAGGTAACATCGGGACAAGTTGAGATGAGTTGTGACGTCAGCGTGAGTAGAACCAGGTAACATTGGGACAAGTTGAGATGAGTGAACCAGGTAACATCAGGACAAGTTGAGCTGAGTTGTGACGTCAGCGTGTGTAGAACCAGGTAACATCAGGACAAGTTGAGATGAGTTGTGCCGTCAGCGTGAGTAGAACCAGGTAACATCAAGACAAGTTGAGATGAGTTGTGCCGTCAGCGTGAGTAGAACCAGGTACCATCTGTTGTAGTGTTGGACAAACTAGGACCCAAGTGCAGATCGGATGTGGATACTAGGACGGGTTTATTGTATAACTGGGCAGAACGGTTGGTGGCCAGGCAGGCAGGTTGACGGGCAGGCAGGCAGGTTGACGGGCAGGCAGGCAAGAATCACGCACTGGTGACAGAACAGACAATTGTTAAACAAGCAGTTTAAACCCTTAGGCAGAAATGCTGCAATGGCCGAGAGCTGTTACCACTGATGAAACGACAATCAGGCGATGACTGATGAACTGAGCTGGCCTTTTATCCTGCTGCTGCTGCTGCTTACCTGATGAGAACATGGTGTGGACTTGATTGCCAGGGAAACAGGCACACCCACTGCAGCATAGGTCAGAGCAGGAACCACAACACCATCAGGACAAGTTGAGATGAGCTGTGACGTCAGCGTGAGTAGAACCAGGTAACATTGGGACAAGTTGAGATGAGTTGTGACGTTGGCGTGAGTAGAACCAGGTAACATTGGGACAAGTTGAGATGAGTTGTGACGTCAGCGTGAGTAGAACCAGGTAACATTGGGACAAGTTGAGATGAGTTGTGACGTCGGCGTGAGTAGAACCAGGTAACATTGGGACAAGTTGAGATGAGTTGTGACGTCAGCGTGAGTAGAACCAGGTAACATTGGGACAAGTTGAGATGAGTTGTGACGTTGGCGTGAGTAGGACCAGGTAACATTGGGACAAGTTGAGATGAGTTGTGACGTCGGCGTGAGTAGAACCAGGTACCATCAGGACAAGTTGAGATGAGTTGTGACGTTGGCGTGAGTAGAACCAGGTAACATCGGGACAACTTGGGATGAGTTGTGACGTTGGCGTGAGTAGAACCAGGTAACATCGGGACAACTTGGGATGAGTTGTGACGTTGGCGTGAGTAGAACCAGGTAACATTGGGACAAGTTGAGATGAGTTGTGACGTTGGCGTGAGTAGAACCAGGTAACATTGGGACAAGTTGAGATGAGTTGTGACGTCGGCGTGAGTAGAACCAGGTACCATCAGGACAAGTTGAGATGAGTTGTGACGTTGGCGTGAGTAGAACCAGGTAACATCGGGACAACTTGGGATGAGTTGTGCCGTCGGCGTGAGTAGAACCAGGTACCATCAGGACACTGAGGGGATATATCGGCTTTTCTCCTAGCAGGTGTTTTACTTTCCTGTATTTGCAGGTTATTTCTGTATTTTCACTGCTTTTATTTTTAACATTACCTTCCTGTTCTTCCATCGCTCCTCTGTAGTTGCAGCTTTCCTGCTGCAGCATGTTCTGTATTTAAAGCACATTTAATCTGTTATTTACCTGTAATCTGTATTTATACTGTATCATATTTTTATTTTGTTTTATGAAGGTTTTGAATATTTCCTCCTTTAACTCGGAATAATTTAGAACTGATTCTGCAGCTGATTCTGAGGGATTGATCAGTAAATATCCACCATTATTTATCAGCACAACTGTAACATGATCATTGGAATACATTTTTATTATTAAATAAAATCTTTATATCTAGTCTGTTCAGCAGCTTTTGTAGCAGTCACATTTAGCAGCTACGCTATGACCACAGCACAGCCAGGGTTAAAGGTCTGATGAAACTGACAGGAAGTTACAATCTCTACGCTGAAATACATCTGATACCTGCTGGAGACTGTCGACCAGGTCTAGTTACTGCAGTAATCTGATTACTCCCAGTAGTTGGAAGGTGAAGGTGATGTAAAGCAGCTCAGGAGGTGTTTCTCAGTTCAGGTTCTGCACACTTCCAAGTGTGGATTCGTCGGCTGTATGTGTCATCGTGGCGCGCCAAGTGCTGTCTCAATTCAGAGGCTCCTTCGAGTCCACCCTTCAAACGTGCACTTCGTTTGGCTCCAGATTAGTTTAAAACGAAGGATACAAGAGATGCATCCTATGCACCCTCTCCTATCCCAGAATTAATTGCACTCCTGATATAAAATAATGAGCAGCAGAGCCCTGTTGTAGGTACCACACCAGCCAGACCGTTTATTTATTCATTTTTATGTATAAACACATTCATATTTGTGTCCAATAACCACAAATGAATTTCATTCCAGTCGTCCTCAGATGTCTTGGACGCTGGAATAAGGAACAATAATTAAACATGTGCTAAATTATAATCCAGTCATATAAGACACTGTTTTGCCATTTAATCGAGTTAAAGAAAAAAAAATCAAATCAAATTGATCCTGGACAAATTAGAGCATTTTACTGATGAACAGTGGGACAAAATACCTGTCAACAGGTGCAGAAGTCTGACTGGGAGGAATAGAAAACACCTGACTATATATATATATATATATATATATATATATATATATATATATATATATATATATATATATATATATATATGTATATATATATATATATGTATATATATATATATGTATATATATATATGTATATATATATATATATATATATATATATATATATATATATATATATATATATATATATATATATATATATATATATATATACATACATATACATACATATAAGTGTCTTGATAAGTGTCTTGATCACTTTATATACATACATATATATATATATATATATATATATATATATATATATATATATATATATATATATATATATATATATATATATATAATAATGATAAGTGTCTTGATAAGTGTCTTGATAACTTTATATACATATATATAATATATGTATACATATATGTATATATACATATATGTATATATATATACATATATATATATATATATATACATATATATATATATATATATATATATATATATATATATATATATATATATATATATATATATATATAATAATGATAAGTGTCTTGATAAGTGTCTTGATAACTTTATATACATACATATATATATATATATATATATATATATATATATATATATATATATATATATATATATATATATATATATATATATATATATATATATATATATAATGATAAGTGTTGTGAAAACCATGACATTATTTTCTAATTCTGGTTCAATAGAAATACTTTATAAAAACCAAACCAATATGATAAAATAACATATGTTAGGCTAAGTCACTCAAACTATATACTTATATATACTTATATATACATATATATTAATATATATATATATATATATATATATATATATATATATATATATATATATATATATATATATATATATATATATATAGGTATATAGCTTATACTTATATATATATATATATATATATATATATATATATATATATATATATATATATATATATATATATATATATATATATATATATATTAATATATATGTATATATAAGTATATAGTTTGAGTGACTTAGCCTAACATATGTTATTTTATCATATTGGTTTGGTTTTTATAAAATATTGCTATTGAACCAGAATTAGAAAATAATGTCATGGTTTTCACAACACTTTTATCATTATTATTATTATTTTTATTTTTATTCTTCTTATCAGCACAACTCGTTTATTATTACTATTGCCAATTTCAGCTTATTTCTCAGGCAGCAGTTTTCTCCTTCTTTAATGGGAGGGTATGAATACATATGAGGACGACTGTATATGTGTCTAACAAGGAGTATTTTCCACTGAAGTTAACGTCAGCTTGACAGGATGAGCTGTCAGCCAGAGGAGAGCTCGTCTAAACCGCCTCATGTTGGTCATTTACACACAAAGGAAAATTAAATTAAAGTTAAATTACTGGCACCATTTTCTGTCATTTAAAAAAATATTTTTGTCTCTTTTTGTGGCAGAATGGGATCAGTAACTAGATAAACTTGTCAGATGTAGTTGCCAGGCAACGGAGGACCGGAGCACTATGGGTTATTCTCGTCCACTAGAGAGGCCGTCTCATTTTACTGGCAGTAAGGCACTTCGGTGTGTGCAGACCACGAAGAACACTTCGTAGCCTACGCAGTCTGTAGACTGTAGAGGTGTGCAGACCCTGGATTGAGAAACACCCAGGGACGGAATGATCCTGGTGTAGGTCTGTAGCAGGGTTACAGCCCCCCCTACAGGCCTGGGAGATGTACTGCGGTGTCTGATGATGATGATGATGATGATGATGATGATGATGATGATGATGATGTTTGAATATGTTGCTGTTTTTTGAGCAGGTTTTAATATATTTCTATCATTTATTATGTTTGCTCATATTTAATTTAACGAATCAAAGTTTGATTTCTAATTTTCTTTTTTTTTTTAATTTCATGTTTATTTCTGTTTTTTTACTGAACAGGTTTAGTATGATGTCATTTGCATTTATATTAGAGTCAATATTATTAGGTTTTATTGATATTCCATGTGGTCCTTGTGATGAAGATATTAATACACTGTAAAATCATGGGATTTTCCTTTTAGGGACAAAATTGTACATATTGATGAATATGCTGGTATTATATTAACAGGACAAATTTTGGTATCCACCCCTAGTGTGGTCTTCTTCTCTTATTCTGGTGTATTTCTGTGGCTGCGCGACAGCGCCTCCTCCAGGTCTGGCAGATGCACTTCATCTGGTTTAGGTTGGCCTTCAGCGTCACTTTAAGAATGAAACCAAAGGAAAAACCATGAAGATGAAGCTGCAGAACCACCGTCGCAGGTTTTACACTACTCTCATTTCTCTGATTCATTTTAAGGACAAAACATAATTAGACATCTTACATATCAGATGAACAACTTGACTGTTTGACTGTAAAATTCTGCAACTTTAAGTTTTGTTTGGTTTTTTTGTTGTTTTTGTTTGTTTTGTTTAAGTTTTGTGTCTCGTTTACACAGTCAGAGTTTTAGGAGGATTAAAGCCCAGATTTGACAACAGCCTCCAGAGCGAATTTCTCTCACACTGCAAGGCGAGTCGTTTCCGGGGTAAACTGGGATCAGAATCGTCTGCATCGTCCTACGAACTCACACCCTGAGAAAAACACAACCACAAGGACGGATCTCTGTTTCATAGTTTTGCTGCATCTTTTTCATTTATTTGGTTTGTTGAAGCAAAACCTGCTTCTGGTCGAACATTTATGTCGTCAGCGAAGACGTAGACGTGACATGCAGCGCCTCTGTCCTGCTTCCTGGTCTCATGAGGATTCAGAGCACACCAGGGTCTGACTTTACAACGCTTCACTGCCGACTAGAGGTCTGACATGCACATCATACCTGCTCCTGTTTCCGTCTTTTCACCTGCATCATCCTGCTTTTCAACCACACAGAGGAAGAGGTTTGGCTTTTGTGGTGGAGGATACAGAATAAACAGGAATAAAGTTTTGATGAGAGGTCCTGACTCCCTCACGGAGCACCAGATGCACTGACACCCCCAACCAGACCTGATCCCACTGGACCGAAGTCTGAACGTCGGAGCAGAGATTTCAGGATGAATCCTGACGAAGCAGTTTCTCTGAGCGTGGCTCTTCCTTAAACTGAAAGATATCCTCAATAAAATATGACATCAGAATCTATTTATTTCCATTTATCTGATGTAAACAAGTAGAAAGAGGTTGTTTAAATACAGGTTTAATCTTGGGAGCTTTAATTTGGAAATTGGTCTTTTTATCTGCAGTAGTAACACCAAGAAAGGATTATTCTATAATCTTATAAAAGATTATTCTATTCTATTTCAGGTGAGACTTTTAGGGCTGGAGTGTCAGCAGAATGTTTTCAGTAATATCACAGTGAATTTCTGCAGCTAAAACCTTTGGTGCATAAATTTATTTACAGCCAAAACAAGGTATATTATTACAAATAGTATCAGTTATTAACAATAAATAAAAACATAATAAATACATGAAAATTAGTCAATTAATTCAATAAACAATACATAAATAAACAGTTTTATTTGTGTATTTGACATATTTTATATCTATTTATTTCTGTAAGGTGACAGGAGGAAGTATTTCTTCCACTTCACTGGGAAACAATGGAAACAATCTTCACATCATCATATTTCACAACTTTTTACACAAGTTATTGAGTTTAATTCACTTGAGTTTTATGTGCCTAGTGTGTGCACCGCTTCAGGTCATCTCAGGACATTTTACTGACACATCAGCGCGAGCTTGTTCAGAATAAAAGATGAGGAAAACCATCAGTATTTATTCTATTTATGAGATTATTTCAATAAAAAATCATCCAGAAACTGATGTTTGAAATGTCTTGAATATTATCAGCATATTCTTATCAGGAAATGTAACGTGACTGTAATTCCTCAAGGTAATCCAGTATTAGAAATATGAAAACATTTATATAATATGAATATGAGGAACTATGAATCATAACTTCTGTCATGTCATGTTTTATTAGCTGACGCAGAATATTTACCTTGTTCTAGCTTCAGATCGTCCTGATGCAGACTCAGTAAGTTGTTCTGAAGCTGAATTCCTCCATTAATCATGAAGCAGGCGTCGGTCTGTCTGTCCGTCCCGGAGCTTTCTATCAGCGCGTGACCGCCAATCAGACCAGATTACAGTCATGATAACCGGGGAAACACGGGAAAACACGGGTTCCAGGTCGGAGAGAGCAGCTGTACACTCACTGAAAGGCTCTGCATAAACAGCAGCTGAGCGCGCGCGCGCGCTGTGTGTGTGTGTGTGTGTGTGTGTGTGTGTGTGTGTGTGTGTGTGTGTGTGTGTGTGTCCTCTCACACGGTTTTCTTCCTTTAAGGCCGCTAAAGTAAATAAACAAATAAATCAACAACCCCGCAGGTGTCACCTGTCAGACATTCCACCAGCAGTCTGCCTCTCAAATAAACATGTGAAATGTTATTACCAGACAGTCTGTGGTTATTAAAGATCAATAATCTGCTGCTCCAGCTGCAATCATCTGGACATGAAGAAGCTCCTCGCGCTCCGCCTCGCGCTGCTTGTGGGAAAATAATGATTAGCTTCCAGACATCAAACAGCTGAAGACAAAGAGGGGGGGGTGCTGTCTCTAGGTAAGCCTCATTAATTCTCCATAACAAAAGACCAAAGACTCCGGTCCCCAAGTCCTCCAACACCTCCGAGGGCCGCGGCGCCGGGGCCGCTCCATCTGAGGCCGCGGAGGGGTGGAGGAGACGGGAGGAGACGGAGGAGACGGGAGGAGGTGGAGGAGACGGGAGGAGGTGGAGGAGACAGGAACACCTCATCACAGAAAAGTCTGTTTGGAGGTTGAAAGTTTTTACATGACGCATCTTCACCTGGAGAGCAGCAGCACAGGACACCCTGAGGATTATTATTATTATTATTATTATTATTATTATTATTATTATTATTATTATTATTATTATTATTATTATTTACATAAGAAGAAGAAGAAAACGGGCACATGTGTAAGTAAACAGCTGGTTGGATTCAGCTCCAGATGTTTTCAGGTTGATGCAGAAACTTCTCGACGGTAAAATCCGCCAAATGGGCTTCCGTTGTTTCTTGTTTTTTTCTGCTTGTTTTGTTTATGTTGTTTGTTTGTGTTTTGTGGACTGTTAGACCAGGTCATGAAGATGTTAAAATCTGGTTTAATTTCTTCCAGAGTTTGTAGATTCATCAAGAGACAGATTAAGAATTGTGGAAGAGCAAAAGTCTTTATAGAAGAAATGTTTGGGTTTTTTTACCGCCTTTAATTGGATCCTGAACTAAGTTCGTTTTAAATAAACATTTATTTACAACTCAATAAACAAATAATAAAGTTCGTGAGTTAACGTTAAAAAATAGCCTGCAGAATTCTCTGACCTGAACTGGATTATAGGTTGAAAAAAGTAAATAAATAAAACCAAAGAGCTGTTTGACGTGTGGAACAACAGAATTCTACTAAGAAAGGTTTGGTTAGTTTGGTTCTGTTTGGTTCTGTCTGGTTCTGTTTGGTTCTGTTTGGTTCTGCCAGGTTCTGTATGGTTAGTTTGGTTCTGTTTGGTTAGTTTGGTTCTGTCTGGTTCTATCTGGTTCTGTTTGGTTCTGCCAGGTTCTGTATGGTTAGTTTGGTTCTGTCTGGTTCTATCTGGTTCTGTTTGGTTCTGCCAGGTTCTGTATGGTTAGTTTGGTTCTGTCTGGTTCTATCTGGTTCTGTTTGGTTCTGTTTGGTTAGTTTGGTTCTGTTTGGTTCTGTCTGGTTCTATCTGGTTCTGTTTGGTTCTGCCAGGTTCTGTATGGTTAGTTTGGTTCTGTTTGGTTAGTTTGGTTCTGTTTGGTTAGTTTGTTAGTTTGGTTCTGTTTGGTTCCATCTGTTTCTGTTTGGTTAGTTTGGTTCTGTTTGGTTAGTTTGTTAGTTTGGTTCTGTTTGGTTCCATCTGTTTCTGTTTGGTTAGTTTGGTTCCATCTGTTTCTGTTTGGTTAGTTTGGTTCTGTTTGGTTCTGTTTGATTAGTTTGGTTCTGTTTGGTTCTGTCTGGTTCTATCTGGTTCTGTTTGGTTCTGTCTGGTTCTGTTTGATTAGTTTGGTTCTGTTTGGTTCTGTCTGGTTCTATCTGGTTCTGTTTGGTTCTGTCTGGTTCCACCTGCAGACAACTGGACTTCTGCTTTCAGTGACTCTCTTTTCCTTCTGGTTCTGGGTGAAAAATAATCCGTTCAGAATGAAGTCACTTCCGGTTAGATGTCAGTTTTTGGCTTAATTATTAAATGACGTCACCAGGTCAGATTATTTTCCGCAAACTTTCTGTGTGCATCTGCGCCATTCCAGTTGCGGAGGGCAAACGGACCGCGGTGCGGCTGGCCGCCTCTGGCAGCGAGGAGCGGGACGGCTCCAGCCCACGCAGCGCCCTGCACGACCACAGCCGGCGGCACCGGACGGCGTTCACGCGTGACCAGCTGTCCCGTCTGGAGCAGGAGTACCGCAGGGAGAGCTACGTGTCCCGGCACCGGCGCTGCGAGCTGGCGGCGGCGCTCAACCTGCCGGAGACCACCGTGAAGGTAGGCCGGGGGCGTGGGGTCTGGCCGCGGGGAGGTCGTGGGTCCTGGCCGCGGGGAGGTCGTGGGTCCTGGCCGCGGGGAGTACCTGGGTCCTGGTTGCGGGGAGTACCTGGGTCCTGGCTGCGGGGAGTACCTGGGTCCTCGCCGCGGGGACCTGGGTCCTGGCCGCGGGGAGGTCCTGGGTCCTGGCCGCGGGGAGTACCTGGGTCCTGGCTGCGGGGACGTCCTGGCCGCGGGGACCTGGGTCCTGGCTGCGGGGACCTGGGTCCTGGCCACGGGGAAGTCCTGGGTCCTGGCCGCGGGGACCTGGGTCCTGGCTGCGGGGACCTGGGTCCTGGCCGCGGGGAGGTCCGGGGTCCTGGCCGCGGGGAGGTCGTGGGTCCTGGCCGCGGGGAGTACCTGGGTCCTGGTTGCGGGGAGTACCTGGGTCCTGGCTGCGGGGAGTACCTAGGTCCTGGCTGCGGGGAGTACCTAGGTCCTGGCCGCGGGGACCTGGGTCCTGGCCACGGGGAAGTCCTGGGTCCTGGCCGCGGGGACCTGGGTCCTGGCCGCGGGGAGTACCTGGGTCCTGGCTGCGGGGACCTGGGTCCTGGCCGCGGGGAGGTCCGGGGTCCTGGCCGCGGGGAGGTCCGGGGTCCTGGCCGCGGTGAGGTCCGGGGTCCTGGCCGCGGGGAGGTCGTGGGTCCTGGTTGCGGGGAGTACCTGGGTCCTGGTTGCGGGGAGTACCTGGGTCCTGGTTGCGGGGAGTACCTGGGTCCTGGCTGCGGGGAGTACCTGGGTCCTGGCCGCGGGGACCTGGGTCCTGGCCGCGGGGAGGTCCTGGGTCCTGGCCGCGGAGACCTGGGTCCTGGCCGCGGGGAGTACCTGGGTCCTGGCTACGGGGAGTACCTGGGTCCTGGCCGCGGGGACCTGGGTCCTGGCCGCGGGGAGTACCTGGGTCCTGGCTGCGGGGACCTGGGTCCTGGCTGCGGGGAGGTCCGGGGTCCTGGCCGCGGGGAGGTCCGGGGTCCTGGCCGTGGGGAGGTCCGGGGTCCTGGCTGCGGGGAGGTCCTGGGTCCTGGCCGCGGGGAGGTCGTGGGTCCTGGCCGCGGGGAGTACCTGGGTCCTGGCCGCGGGGAGTACCTGGGTCCTGGCTGCGGGGACCTGGGTCCTGGCCACGGGGAGGTCCTGGGTCCTGGCCGCGGGGAGTACCTGGGTCCTGGCTGCGGGGACCTGGGTCCTGGCCACGGGGAGGTCCTGGGTCCTGGCCGCGGGGACCTGGGTCCTGGCCGCGGGGAGTACCTGGGTCCTGGCTGCGGGGACCTGGGTCCTGGCTGCGGGGAGGTCCGGGGTCCTGGCCGCGGGCAGGTCCGGGGTCCTGGCCGTGGGGAGGTCCGGGGTCCTGGCTGCGGGGAGGTCTGGGGTCCTGGCTGCGGGGAGTACCTGGGTCCTGGCCGCGGGGAGTACCTGGGTCCTGGCTGCGGGGAGTACCTGGGTCCTGGCCGCGGGGAGGTCGTGGGTCCTGGCTGCGGGGAGTACCTGGGTCCTGGCCGCGGGGACCTGGGTCCTGGCCGCGGGGACGTCCTGGGTCCTGGCCGCGGGGAACTGGGTCCTGGCCGCGGGGAGGACCTGGGTCCTGGCCGCGGGGAGGACCTGGGTCCTGGCCACGGGGAGGTCCTGGGTCCTGGCCGCGGGGACCTGGGTCCTGGCCGCGGGGAGTACCTGGGTCCTGGCTGCGGGGACCTGGGTCCTGGCCGCGGGGAGGTCCGGGGTCCTGGCCGCGGGGAGGTCCGGGGTCCTGGCCGCGGGGAGGTCCGGGGTCCTGGCCGCGGGGAGGTCTGGGGTCCTGGCCGCGGGGAGTACCTGGGTCCTGGCTGCGAGGACCTGGGTCCTGGCCGCGGGGAGGTCGTGGGTCCTGGCCGCGGGGAGGTCGTGGGTCCTGGCCGCGGGGAGGTCCTGGGTCCTGGCCGCGGGGAGTACCTGGGTCCTGGCTGCGAGGACCTGGGTCCTGGCCGCGGGGAGGTCCTGGGTCCTGGCCGCGGGGACCTGGGTCCTGGCCGCGGGGAGTACCTGGGTCCTGGCTGCGGGGACCTGGGTCCTGGCCGCGGGGAGGTCCGGGGTCCTGGCCGCGGGGAGGTCCTGGGTCCTGGCCGCGGGGAGGTCCTGGGTCCTGGCCGCGGGGAGGTCCGGGGTCCTGGCCGCGGGGAGGTCCTGGGTCCTGGCCGCGGGGAGGTCCGGGGTCCTGGCCGCGGGGAGGTCCTGGGTCCTGGCCGCGGGGAGGTCTGGGGTCCTGGCCGCGGGGAGGTCCTGGGTCACTCCGAGACATCCACTGCTAGAGTCCACTATTAGCTGTTTACTGGTTGGACTATGTGACGTTTTCTGGCTCAGAACCTTTTTGTTCATGACTCCACAGAGACCAGGATGAGTTTGGAAACATCTGAAACATGAATTTGTTTTAAAACCTGATTTCTCTGCTTTATTTAAGGCCAGAGAATAAACTGCAGCAGATCAAATGATAAAAGTAAAATGGTTTTGTCAGCATGGCGGCGTGTGACAGGACAAAGCTAACTCCTCTTTTTTCTTTTTTTTTCTTTTTTTTCTTTTTTTTTCTTTTATCAATGTTGAACATGAATTATGGATGATTCAGCTTGGGAAAAAAGAATAAGAGGAGGCTCAACGTAATATAAGTTCCTCCCTTGTTGCTGTGTGGGGTGGGGGGTCTCTGAAAACACTGCACCTCTTCTACCTTTTGGATAGAATTTACAGGGAATGGGAATTTCACGTCATCGGCTGTGAATCATGGGTCATCCCTGACATGTCGGCATCTCCTGTAACTTCCCGTAGTGCTGCGGTCGCCGTTTGTTGTGGTGAAAATTTAGACCAAAAATGTTTCATTGCTGGGTTGTCATGTTCCATGAGAGAAAAAAGGAAAAGAGATCTGGAGCAACTTTTCACAGCTTTCTGACTAATAATTATAATATTTCTTATTAATATTATAATATTTATTTATTATTATTATTATTATTATTATTATTATTATTATTCTAATAACAATAACTAAGAGCAAAATGTCTACACCTGTGAGGTCTTGTTCTGGAGGCTGATAGCTGCTGGCAGGAATGATCTTCTGTATCTTCTTCAGGTCCGATGTAAGACTGAAAGACATAGAAGAACATTCCTGCCAGCAGCCTCCAGAACAAGACCTCCTCAAATTAATTATTATATACTACAATATTGAATTTCCCTTTAGGGATTAACAAAGTATTTTTCATTTTATTTCATTTCATATCTGAGTTATATACTTATGTCACTCATCTAATGTTTAAGACTGGAACCAATAAGAGGTTTTTTTTTTACGAATAGGACACTTCAAACATTCAGATTTTTTTTTACTGTTTTGTGAGTTTTCCTCACTTTGTACATGTTACTGTATGAAAATAAATGAAAATGATCCACGACGCTGCATGTTTGCATAGCCGACGCTGTATCTTCCAGTGATGTCTAAAGTTATCAGCCTTAGCTGTTAAAATATAAACATTAGCATGAGCAACAGCAACTTCTGCTATGGCTAAAGTAAGCTAGCTATGGTTAGCTCCTCTCAAGTTTACCTTCTGTAAACAAATCACAGATTAGTTAGCCTAAAAGAATGCAAAGAAATGCTCATGTTGTTGTTATTTTCAGATTTATAGTTCCTTAACATGCCTGCTGTGTTGCACCACAGACCAGGCTGACAGAGACGTCACCATGGCAACCTGTGGTAGTTTCTCGTGTTGTTGCTCCCTGTCTGGGTTTTAATTAAATAAAAGTCCATATTATTTATCACGCCAGTTTTTTGGAGACATTCTCTAGCCTCGTTGGTTAGCGTGTATATGTAAATCCACTTTCCTTTCAGGCATTTCAGCATGTTTTCTGTAGCAGCGCTCCGTGTCCGATCTCACTCTGGATCAATGGAATAGACTATTGTTTACATTGCGTAGATGCCAACATGGCGCACTAGACCCATGATGTTTAGCAGCTCCTTTTCCCTATTATCAATCTACAGAAAGCTCACCATCGTTTTTGTCATGTAGGTCAGGAAGAGTTGGCAGGCTTACTTTTGAGAGCAATAGGAAAAGGCGTTTTAAACGTTGCCTGTTTCCTCCTGCTAATGACTGCAAAAATTTGATATATTTAAAGTTGTATGTTGAGTCCACCTTGACATGTTACAAGATCCTGGATCTTGTAACAAGCCAGTCTTGTTCTGACAGGAACTTTGAGTCTGCATGATTCTGATAGATCCACTTCAACACAGTTGTGGAGTTGATCCATAGAACAACTTGCTTAATGGCTAAGGTTAGCTCGGTGATTAGTGGAATTAAGTTTCATTCTGAATACCTCATTTCCATTCGAGTTTAGGTGTTTACATGGCCATTTGTCATCTGTTTAAAACAGATTTAACTTTTATTCTGAATTGAAGAAGAATCGGGGTGCATTCACATCAGGATAGTCCGCTAGACTCGGTCCAACTGGGGGCTTGGCTCAGTTGTAGGGGGGTGTATCCATGCAGACTGAGATCGCATTCACACTGCATTTTGGTCAAACCAGTCAAACCATTAGATATGCAAACAGTCTCGGCCCATTTCAAATGGACCAATACAGGAAAAAAAAAATCATTCATTCATTATCCAAACCACTTAGTCTGATTAAGGGTAACGGTGGAGCTGGAGCCTATCCCAGCAGTCTTTTGGGCGAGAGGCAGGTACACCCTGGATTGGTCGCCAGTCCATCACAGGGCCACACCAAGAGACAAACAACTATTCACGCTCACTTCTAAGGACAATTTAGAGTAGTTTTTAGATGGTGGGAGGAAGACGGAGTACCCATGCAAACACGGGGAGAACATGCTAACTCCACACAGAAAAGGCCACCGTTTGAACCAGCAACCTTCTTGCTGTGAAGCCACATTGTTAACCACAGTGCAGCCCAAAAAAAAAAGACTCCCTGCATGTGGCGTAGCCTTGCATTGTGGGTAAATCCATAGCGATGGCGTTAAGGGTCCTCTGCCTCGTCTGGTGTTCATACTGCGTCCATTGTTGCAGTGTATTTCTGCAGGATACTTGCAAGACACAATAAAAACCCAAAACAGCCATAGTTTGGTCTCCATGTTTAACTGGCAGGTGGAGGAAACAGAGTTTTCTTCTTCACGCCGGTCTCGTTCTCTCTTGCTAAATACTAGTGCAGCGCCACCTCTGGTGGGAATGGGGAGATATTATTCTAATGGTTTGGCTTGTTTGACCAAAGTGCAGCGTGAACACGGTTCGCATGGATACACCCCCCTACAGCTGGACCGAGTCCCCAATTGGACCGAGTCCAACGGACTATCCTGATGTGAATGCACAATTAGTTGTAGAGGTGTCTGTGCCAGCCACTGTTAATTGTTTTAGCTCTTCTTGCAAAGGGAGTAGTGTGCTTTTCGTACTGGTCGTGGAACAGTGGACCAGCTCTATACCCTCTCTGGGGTCCTGGAGGGGGCATGGGAGTTTGCCCAACCAGTCTACATGTGCTTTGTGGACCTGGAGAAGGCGTTCGACCGTGTCCCCCGGGGGCTCCTGTGGGGGGTACTCCGGGAGTATGGGGTACCGGACCCCCTTGTACGAGCTGTCCGGTCCCTGTCCGACAGGTGTCAGAGCTTGGTCCACAATGCCGGTAGCAAGTTGGATTCGTTTCCGGTGAGGGTTGGACTCCGCCAAGGCTGCCCTTTATTTTATCACTGATTCTGTTCATAACTTATATGGACAGAATTTCTAGGTGCAGTCGAGGTGTTGAGGGGATCCGGCTTCGGGTCTCAGGATTGGGTCTCTGCTTTTTGCGGATGACGTGGTCCTGTTGGCTTCATCTGGTCATGATCTCCAGCTCTCGCTTGAGCGATTCAGGGCCAGGTGTGAAGCGGCTGGGATGAGAATCAGCACCTCCAAATCTGAGACCATGGTCCTCAGCCGGAATAGGGTGAATTGCCCTCTCCGGGTCGGGAGTCAGGTCCTGCCTCAAGTGGAGGAGTTTAAATATCTCGGGGTCTTGTTCACGAGTGAGGGAAGGATGGAGCGCGAGATTGACAGACGGATCGTTGCGGCGTCTGCAGTAATGCGGACTCTGCGCCGGTCTGTCGTGGTGAAGAAGGAGCTGAGCCAGAAGGCGAAGCGCTCGATTTACCAGTCGATCTACGTTCCTACCATACACTGTATATATAAGATGGGCGGAGTCTCCGTGACGTCACCCATAGGTTTCTGAAGAACGGAATTGAAGCTCGGCGGGCGGTTCCTACCGTCACCATGTTGGCAGCATCATGCGCGTCGTTTCGCATGGAAATTACAAATATGGGCAAAGAGGTGGAGCTGAGAGGGCAGACGTGAGCGTCATGGCAGATGATTGGCATCAAGCGAACTCCGAGCTTTCTGTAACTTAAAGCTAACCGAGCTAACCCCGAAATAACGGGAGCTACCCAGCTAACGGAGGTAAGCAGGCTAAAGCTAAGTCACATTGTTAACCGGCTAAAAACCGCGGTTGTTCTCCGTTCTTCTTACTTGAAGCCAGAGATTGGTACCTGTCAATCAAAAGGACACGCCCCTAAATTTGCCGAACTTTGAGATTCTTTGCTCTATGTCCTTGTGTGTGTGTGTGTGTGTGAATGTGTGGAAAGAGCTTGTGTCTATTATTTTTAAATGCCTTTTTATCCACTGTTTGTTTTAATCCTTATGACTTGATTTTGTCCTGTAAAGCACTTTGTGTTGTCTGAGGCATGAAAAGTGCTCAAGGAATAAAGTTTGATTTAATTTGATTTGATTAAATTATTTTAAAACGGGCGAGTTAGAAAAAAATTCACTCCCCCCACAGTTGTCATGAAGGTAAACCTGACCTATAAACCGAAATGGATTTTTGAACCAGGCTGTAAACATGTTTATTTCTGCCATGAAGTTGATCTTTTTAACATGGGAGTCTATGGGGATTTGCTCTGTATGGGGATTTGTCTGGCAGTCCCTAGTGGATGAAGGGGGAACTGCAGTTTTATGCACTTCCGCATCGGCTTCACTTTTAACCGCCAGAGGTTGCCGCTTGGTTTCTACACTCATCTATGGTCATGTGCTGTGTGTCGTGACCGAAAGAACCAGATCTCGTATACAGGCGGCTGAAATGAGTTTCCTCCGCAGGGTGGCCGGGCTCTCCCTTAGACATAGGGTGAGGAGCTCGCCCATCCGGGAGGAGATCAGAGTAGAGCCGCTGCTCCTCCGCATCGAGAGGAACCAGTTGAGATGGCTCGGGCATCTGGTCAGGATGCCTCCTGGACCTCCCTGGTGAGGTGTTCCAGGCACGTCCCTCTGGGAGGAGACCCCGGGGAAGACCCAGGACACGCTGGAGGGATTATATCTCTCGGCTGGCCTGGGAACGCCTCGGGATCCCCCCCACAGAGTTGGCAAATGTGGCTGGGGAGAGGGAAGTCTGGGCTTCCCTGCTTAGGCTGCTGCCCCCGTGACCCGACCCTGGATAAGCGGCAGAAGGTGGATGAATGGATGGATGGATGGATAGATGGATGGATGGATGGATGGCAAATGTGTTACAACATCAATGCTTGCCACTGCCTCAGCTCAGACCCACCTGAGGGGAGAAATGAGTGGAGCCTGTCCCCTCCCTCAGTTACAAGCAAACCACTTACATCACTTTAGATGGCAATTGAGTCTGACGCACTGCAACACTGAAAAGTGTGGGCCCATTAGGAGGTCCTGGTAGGAGGGGATCATTCAAGCTCTGTCCTTGATATGTAAACGAGTAATTGAACACAGTCCTGTGTTTCCCACTGTGCTATTGTATTTTTTTCTTTTATCTTTCTTTTCTTTGTTTTTGCCAGAGATTATGGGCATTATTTATAGTTTAAAAACTCTTTTGGCAAAATTTGCCAAACCTCTCCATAGCAAAGAATCTGTAAAAAGAAAACAATCCTTAAAAATGGTGATCCTGATTGCTTTCAAAATCTCACCACTTTCTTTTTCCATTTCAAAAATTTCCTGAAAATTTAGTAAAAATCCATCCTTAACTTCTTCAATTATGTTGCTAAGAGACACACAGACAAACCAGCACAGTTTTAGAATAGAATAGAAAAGAATAGAATAGGTCTAGATTAGATTAGACTAGATTAGTTTAGACTAGACTAGTCTAGACTAGATTAGATTAGATTAGATTAGACTAGATTAGTTTAGACCAGACTAGTCTAGACTAGATTAGATTAGATTAGATTAGATTAGATTAGATTAGATTAGATTAGATTAGTTTAGACTAGACTAGTCTAGACTAGATTAGATTAGATTAGATTAGACTAAACTAGTCTAGACTAGATTAGATTAGTCTAGACTAGACCGGTCTAGACTAGATTAATTTAGACTAGACTAGACTAGATTAGATTAGATTAGATTAGATTAGATTAGACTAGATTAGTCTAGATTAGACTGGTCTAGACTAGATTAATTTAGACTAGACTAGGTTAGATTAGATTAGTTTAGTTTAGACTAGACTAGACTAGATTAGATTAGATTAGATTAGATGAGACTAGACTAGATTAGATTAGTTTAGACTAGATTAGACTAGACTAGATTAGTCTAGACTAGACTGGTCTAGACTAGATTAATTTAGACTAGACTAGATTGGATTATTTCAGTTTAGACTAGACTAGTCTAGATTAGATTAGTTTAGACTAGACTAGATAAGACTAGACTAGTCTAGACTAGACTAGATTAGATTAGAGTAGTTTAGACTAGATTAGTCTAGACTAGACTGGTCTAGACTAGATTAATTTAGACTAGACTAGATTGGATTATTTTAGTTTAGACTAGACTAGTCTAGATTAGATTAGTTTAGACTAGACTAGATAAGACTAGACTAGGTTAGATTAGATTAGATTAGATTAGTTTAGACTAGACTAGATAAGACTAGACTAGGTTAGATTAGATTAGATTAGATTAGATTAGATTAGATTAGAGTAGTTTAGACTAGACTAGATTAGTCTAGACTAGACTGGTCTAGACTAGATTAATTTAGACTAGACTAGATTGGATTATTTTAGTTTAGACTAGACTAGTCTAGATTAGATTAGTTTAGACTAGACTAGATAAGACTAGACTAGACTAGGTTAGATTAGATTAGATTAGATTAGATTAGATTAGATTAGATTAGACTAGATAAGACTAGACTAGACTAGGTTAGATTAGATTAGATTAGATTAGACTAGACTAGATAAGACTAGACTAGACTAGGTTAGATTAGATTAGATTAGATTAGACTAGACTAGATAAGACTAGACTAGGTTAGATTAGATTAGATTAGATTAGATTAGACTAGACTAGATAAGACTAGATTAGACTAGGTTAGATTAGATTAGATTAGATAAGACTAGACTAGGTTAGATTAGATTAGACTAGACTAGATAAGACTAGACTAGGTTAGATTAGATTAGATTAGATTAGATTAGATTAGATTAGACTAGATAAGACTAGACTAGACTAGGTTAGATTAGATTAGATTAGACTAGACTAGATAAGACTAGACTAGGTTAGATTAGATTAGATTAGATTAGATTAGATTAGATTAGTTTAGACTAGACTAGATAAGACTAGACTAGTCTAGACTAGACTAGATTAGATTAGATCAGTTTAGACTAGACTAGATTAGACTAGACTAGTCTAGACTAGATTACATTCTATAGATTAGATTCTATGTAAATCTAATCAGTGCATTACACAATCAATGTCGGATCATTACAGAAATCAGGAAATGATCAGATAGGTCATGTTCATATAACTGGACGCAGAGTTTTGCTGAAATCTGCAAGGCGGAGATGTGACAGCAGGCAGTTCCTCAGATGGAACGTCTCATCCTCCCAGACCGTTTCTCTAAATCAGCTGCTGCTGCTGAGTTGACATTTCAAGTGGAATGAGTTCATCTGAAGATGTTTCCAGTTCTTCTTTCCTCAGATTGCCTCTGTCTGTTTGTGTTTTTCCTGCAGGTGTGGTTCCAGAACAGAAGGATGAAGGATAAACGTCAGAGGCACTCCATGACGTGGCCTCACCCGCTCATCAATCCCCTGGGTGCGCTTCTGATGGGCCGGACATCGCCATCTTCCACCCTGATTTACCCCTTCATGTCGCCCCATCTTCCTCACCTGCCTCCTCACCTCTGCCCCCCCCTGACTCTTTCCTCTACAGCATCTTCAGCTCACAGTCTGTACAGCCCACCACTGAGGCAGCTGGATCCTGGTCCCCTCCCCCAATGCCTCCCCAGGCCTCAGGAGCTGCCTCCCACCGCTGTAGCCCTTTACCCCTCCACCAGCCTCATGCACCATCCGGCTTCCTGCCCCTGCTTCCTCTGCCCCCAGTGGGGACAAGAACAGTTGCTCAAAGCCAGGGGTGGTGCACTACTGAGCCACCCCAAAATTCCGAAGTCCCAAAACCAGCCTGCTTCCCTGTAGCGACGAGAACAGGAGGGAAAAAACTGCAAACGGAAGGAAATGATCAATCAAGTCCCAGCTTCACAACAGAGACCTTCAGATCACACACACCTCGTCTTCCTCTCAGCGTCATGTGGTCCACACTGGTAAACTTAGTCATTCAGGATGAAATATACTCATAACTCTCAACATCTCATCATAGATATGAAAAAAATTAGGTAAAGATGTCAATAAATATTGAGAATATTGTATTTTCATTGTGATTAATATTTTGATTAATGATTTGTTGATTAACTGAGTTTTCCATTTGAATTGTTTGACTGAAAAAACATTAAAAATGTGACAAGATTTTGTCTAAACCCCTTTTTTAACTTGATGGTTTTACTGGTCCATACCTGGATCAGATCCTTATGACATGTGCTCCCGAACTCGAGGGTCGGGTTGCGGTTTCCTTCCATGGTTACCGCACAAATTCACGTCTGTAAATCACATTTATGTGTGAGAGACTAAAAAATCTGAGGATCCTCTTTAGTATTTTTTATTCTTCTCGTTCTGTTTGTTATAAGCCGATTTTCTTGTGGAAGCACCACTCTCAACCTCTTTCTGGCAGACATCTTCCACCTGTTTCTCTACCAAAGTGGTAACACAGGACCTGATTGACACTTTGGGGGCGGGACTTGGCACGGTGGCAGCGGGTTCACGTCGATCAATCAGCAGCATCAAATGTACATAAGGTGCCGAATGACAGCAGAACTTGAAAGTTACAAAACAACTGGACTTTTTAGGTAATTTTGTCCCCAAAATGATCGGCCCCTAAACTCTATGGGCCCCTGAGCTTCAGCGCAGGTAAACCCGTGCATTAAGGCGGCCTGGAGTAAAGGGACAGAAGCATAAGGTAAGACATGTACAGGAGCATATATTCATATCAAATGGTTGCATAGTAAAAAGCCATTGGTTTGAGGCTAAATTTGTTCCAAAAGAGACTGAATTAGTTCAGGAACAGACTAAATAAGAGGCTAAACTGAAAACTGGGTTGTATACCGTAACAGCGTGCACTCCATTTAGGAGAATTTAGTTTGGTTTTATTGCTATCAGTGAGTTACTGCTTTTAAAGGGATCTATGTCTCCTAAAAGTAAAGTAAAGCCTTTCAAGATCTTTTTTTTTTTTATTAAGATTTTCTTTCTTAACAAACATACAAACATTTACACCGGCCCACAGGAGGTAGGCAGATGCAGGAACCATAGGTACAGTACAATGAAGGGGTAAGGATTGAGTGAGACCGAACAAAACAACAGCACACAAAAATAAATAAATTAAATTAAATAAATTTAATTTAAAAAAAAGGATAAAAAAAAGATATAATAATATTAATAAAATGGGAAAAAAAAGAGGAAAATGAACACTCGGAACCCTGTTTCCCTACTTGGTCAGAGTCAGTTTGGAGGCATGAGTCAGTAAATGAATGTAAGACTTGTGAAATAATACTTTGTGTTATAAGCCTAAAGCTGCACTAGAAGTCCTGCTCCCATGTCTGATGGAAAGTATTTAAAAGGGTCCCCACGTCTCCTGAAACTTCCTGCTCTGGTGCTGTAGTGAGCATCTAATCTTTTCAAGCTTCAAACAGGACATCAGATCCACAGCCGTTGCTTATGTGTTGGTGGGACAGTGTCCCGCCATATGAGTAGAACACAGCGTCGAGCCACAAGACAAGCGAAAGACAGTGTGTGATGTTTTATTGAGGATAAGGGTATCACCTCCCCGGGGATGCCGAACAGAGCCGTTAGGGGATTCGGCGGTAGTCTAACTTTTATTAACAGAGATAAAGTAGAGAAAACCTCCCACCAGAACTTGTTGAGTCTGGGGCAGGACTAGAACCAGGTAAAGCCTTTAAGAAAGGTTGGCTTGAACGTCTGTGGGCGAGGAGAACTCTAATCTGTCCTACAACGGCCACAACGACCAGCCTGATGTGAATGCACCCTTAGACACAGTTGGTACTTTCAACCAGCATGAAGTCAGTAGGGTGCAATGTTAGTTTTAAAACAAAACAAATGTTAGGATCAGAGAGCTCTCCAAAGGACCATAATGTTCTTTCTCTGAGGCCAGCAGGTTCAAAGATCAGATGCCGATTTCCTCCTTACCTGGAAAGGTGTTGATCACTGTTCCTGCTGGATGAAGCAGGAGGATGTAAACAGAGGAGTTAACCACTGGTGAGCGTGTCGGAACAAAGCTCAGCTGTTCAGGACAAACAGCCAGGAAGAGGAGGAAGCAGACCATCACGTCTGGACTGGCTCAGACTGGGTGAACAGACAACGGCTGTACATGAACCACGGCAGATTTCAGCATGAAAAGATCATTGCTACAAGCTCCACAGATTGTCCTGTCAGACCAGCTGAGTGTACAACGCCAGCCCAAAACACTTCTCTGTTGTTGCCAGGTCACATTCCACGTTCAGACACATATATGTCTGTAAATCTGTAGACCAATAAAACATTTACACGAATTCTGCTCGCATGATAATCAACATGCAGCAGAAAATGATGGAACTGATGATTTGACAACCTGGGCTCTTTAAAACATTCTGGTCCACACCAGTTTCAGCAGTAACACACCAATCTGTTTTCACCAGTCCCAAAAAGCATCAAGAAGAAGAAAAACTGTGGAATAACGCAACAGAGATGGAGTTCTACTGAAATCTCTTTTACTGGAAGTGTCTGAAATCTCCTGCAGTCTGTCCAACCTGAACCCAGACACACCTGTCCTGATCATTCCCAAATGAGCCACTACCTGACCTGCCGCTATCTCCCACCAAGTCTGGAGCAACTGGCTGATGGAAACCAGGTGATCCTTGCAGGTGACCTGCATCACATTGTACTGAATCATATCACCTGTCTGACACGTTGCTGCTCAAGGCAAAAAGCCTGCTGTTCACTACCTGGTTCCTGGTTTAAACCCTGTTCCTCCTAAATCACAGATCCAGCTTAAAAAAGGAACCATGGTGTCTGATTGCTTTGAATATTTTAAAAAACAGATTTATTACCGTTTCCACACGTCTGTGCTGCTGCAATGTTTCAGTTTATTTGGTCTGTTGCAGGACAACCTGAGGTAGTCAGTGGAGATGCAGAGTTTACATGCGTCAGATGACCAGCGGTTGGCACAAAACACTCCTGCTGTTGAGTTTTCTGATCAGATAAGGTGAGGTGTACTGTCCGCTAGAGGCCCAGGATATCCTCCATGTTACTGGTCCAGATCGTGTTTTCTCCTGGACAGAGACAAGTTTAGCTTTTTTCAAGGAAACATTGTTTAAACATCATAAACTCTGGTTCATGACCATTTTTCATTGATCTATAGTATGCCTTAAAGTGTCTCCATGATGCACATTTAGGTCGAATTTATTTTAATAAGTCCAGAAGGAAAAGAATCAATCATTTTCCACAAACCCCTTCATTCATCTTGTATTGATCCTCTCAGATCAGCCTCTGCCAGAAACACGCCAACAGAGAAAGCTCCGCCCCCTGTTCTGCAGGCTGCGTCTGATTGGTCAACTGAGAGGAGGAGTTATACTGAGATGTGAAGGTGGGCGTGGCTTTATTCTTGTGAACGCACACAACCAAGAGATGACCAATCATTGAGTCCCTTCCCCATAGGTCACTAAAATTTTGAAAATTAAAAAACTCTCTCAAACCAATAATTTCTGTCGCCATGGAACCAAATGTAGAGATTACCAGAAAACTCAAACATGCATTTAGGTGATAAATTAATGCCGCCGTTCACATGCCTGATGAATATTCAACACTGTAACACTGTAGAAAGCTCAGAAAAGTAGACATAGCATCATAGAGCCACTTTAGAGGAGGCATTTCACACAAAAATCACTTTTCTAAGTGATTAGAATTGTCTTTTGGAGCGTTTTAAGTCACAAATAGACAACAATTTTAAAAAAAACTCAACAAAAAAAAAAAGAACAGAAATAATTAGTTTTTAGGGGACATTGATATGAAGTGTTTTAAATTCTCCAATTTTATGATGTCATAAACTATGAGGTTTCACTGCTGGTTTTCAACACCGCTCATGTCAGTGTGGGTTTTGGTCACACCCCACCTTCACCCCGCCTTCAGCGCGTCTTCAGCCCCACCTTCACCCCGCCTTCAGCGCGTCTTCAGCCCCGCCTTCACCCCGCCTTCACTCCGCCTTCAGCCCGCCTTCAGCGCGTCTTCACACCGCCTTCACTCCGCCTTCAGCGCGTCTTCAGCCCCGCCTTCAGCGCGTCTTCACACCGCCTTCAGCGCGTCTTCACACCGCCTTCACTCCGCCTTCAGCGCGTCTTCACACCGCCTTCACTCCGCCTTCAGCGCGTCTTCAGCCCCGCCTTCACCCCGCCTTCAGCGCGTCTTCACACCGCCTTCACTCCGCCTTCAGCGCGTCTTCAGCCCCGCCTTCACCCCGCCTTCAGTGCGTCTTCAGCCCCGCCTTCAGCCTGCCTTCAGTGCGTCTTCAGCCCCTCTTCACCCCGCCTTCAGCGCGTCTTCACACCGCCTTCAGCGCGTCTTCACACCGCCTTCAGCCCGCCTTCAGCGCGTCTTCACACCGCCTTCAGCCTGCCTTCAGTGCGTCTTCAGCCCCTCTTCACCCCGCCTTCAGCGCGTCTTCACACCGCCTTCAGCCTGCCTTCAGCGCGTCTTCACCCCGCCTTAATCCCGCCTTCAGCGCGTCTTCACCCCGCCTTCACTCCGCCTTCAGCCCGCCTTCAGCGCGTCTTCACCCCGCCTTCACCCCGCCTTCAGCGCGTCTTCACCCCGCCTTCACTCCGCCTTCAGCCCGCCTTCAGCGCGTCTTCACCCCGCCTTCACTCCGCCTTCAGCCCGCCTTCAGCGCGTCTTCACCCCGCCTTCACTCCGCCTTCAGCCCCGCCTTCACCCCGCCTTCAGTGCGTCTTCAGCCCCTCTTCACCCCGCCTTCAGCGCGTCTTCACACCGCCTTCAGCCTGCCTTCAGCGCGTCTTCACCCCGCCTTAATCCCGCCTTCAGCGCGTCTTCACCCCGCCTTCACTCCGCCTTCAGCCCGCCTTCAGCGCGTCTTCACCCCGCCTTCACCCCGCCTTCAGCGCGTCTTCACCCCGCCTTCACTCCGCCTTCAGCCCGCCTTCAGCGCGCCTTCACCCCGCCTTCACTCCGCCTTCAGCGCGTCTTCACCCCGCCTTAATCCCGCCTTCAGCGCGTCTTCACCCCGCCTTCACTCCGCCTTCACCCCGCCTTCAGCGCGTCTTCACCCCGCCTTCACCCCGCCTTCAGCGCGTCTTCACCCCGCCTTCAGCGCGTCTTCACCCTGCCTTCACTCCGCCTTCAGCCCGCCTTCAGCGCGTCTTCAGCCCGCCTTCACCCCACCTTCAGCGCGTCTTCACCCCGCCTTCAGCGCGTCTTCACCCCGCCTTAATCCCGCCTTCAGCGCGTCTTCACTCCGCCTTCACTCCGCCTTCAGCCCGCCTTCAGCGCGTCTTCACCCCGCCTTCACCCCGCCTTCAGCGCGTCTTCACCCCGCCTTCACTCCGCCTTCAGCCCGCCTTCAGCGCGTCTTCAGCCCGCCTTCACCCCACCTTCAGCGCGTCTTCACCCCGCCTTCAGCGCGTCTTCACCCCGCCTTCACTCCGCCTTCAGCCCGCCTTCAGCGCGTCTTCACCCCACCTTCACCCCGCCTTCAGCGCGTCTTCACCCTGCCTTCACTCCGCCTTCAGCCCGCCTTCAGCGCGTCTTCAGCCCGCCTTCACCCCACCTTCAGCGCGTCTTCACCCCGCCTTCAGCGTGTCTTCACCCCGCCTTAATCCCGCCTTCAGCGCGTCTTCACCCCGCCTTCACTCCGCCTTCAGCCCGCCTTCAGCGCGTCTTCACCCCGCCTTCACCCCGCCTTCAGCGCGTCTTCACCCCGCCTTCAGCGCGTCTTCACCCTGCCTTCACTCCGCCTTCAGCCCGCCTTCAGCGCGTCTTCAGCCCGCCTTCACCCCACCTTCAGCGCGTCTTCACCCCGCCTTCAGCGCGTCTTCACCCCGCCTTAATCCCGCCTTCAGCGCGTCTTCACACCGCCTTCACTCCGCCTTCAGCGCGTCTTCACACCGCCTTCACTCCGCCTTCAGCGCGTCTTCAGCCCCGCCTTCACCCCGCCTTCAGCGCGTCTTCACACCGCCTTCACTCCGCCTTCAGCGCGTCTTCAGCCCCGCCTTCACCCCGCCTTCAGTGCGTCTTCAGCCCCGCCTTCAGCCTGCCTTCAGTGCGTCTTCAGCCCCTCTTCACCCCGCCTTCAGCGCGTCTTCACACCGCCTTCAGCGCGTCTTCACACCGCCTTCAGCCCGCCTTCAGCGCGTCTTCACACCGCCTTCAGCCTGCCTTCAGTGCGTCTTCAGCCCCTCTTCACCCCGCCTTCAGCGCGTCTTCACACCGCCTTCAGCCTGCCTTCAGCGCGTCTTCACCCCGCCTTAATCCCGCCTTCAGCGCGTCTTCACCCCGCCTTCACTCCGCCTTCAGCCCGCCTTCAGCGCGTCTTCACCCCGCCTTCACCCCGCCTTCAGCGCGTCTTCACCCCGCCTTCACTCCGCCTTCAGCCCGCCTTCACTCCGCCTTCAGCCCCGCCTTCACCCCGCCTTCAGTGCGTCTTCAGCCCCTCTTCACCCCGCCTTCAGCGCGTCTTCACACCGCCTTCAGCCTGCCTTCAGCGCGTCTTCACCCCGCCTTAATCCCGCCTTCAGCGCGTCTTCACCCCGCCTTCACTCCGCCTTCAGCCCGCCTTCAGCGCGTCTTCACCCCGCCTTCACCCCGCCTTCAGCGCGTCTTCACCCCGCCTTCACTCCGCCTTCAGCCCGCCTTCAGCGCGTCTTCACCCCGCCTTCACTCCGCCTTCAGCCCGCCTTCAGCGCGTCTTCACCCCGCCTTCACTCCGCCTTCACTCCGCCTTCAGCGCGTCTTCACCCCGCCTTAATCCCGCCTTCAGCGCGTCTTCACCCCGCCTTCACTCCGCCTTCACCCCGCCTTCAGCGCGTCTTCACCCCGCCTTCACCCCGCCTTCAGCGCGTCTTCACCCCGCCTTCAGCGCGTCTTCACCCTGCCTTCACTCCGCCTTCAGCCCGCCTTCAGCGCGTCTTCAGCCCGCCTTCACCCCACCTTCAGCGCGTCTTCACCCCGCCTTCAGCGCGTCTTCACCCCGCCTTAATCCCGCCTTCAGCGCGTCTTCACTCCGCCTTCACTCCGCCTTCAGCCCGCCTTCAGCGCGTCTTCACCCCGCCTTCACCCCGCCTTCAGCGCGTCTTCACCCCGCCTTCACTCCGCCTTCAGCCCGCCTTCAGCGCGTCTTCAGCCCGCCTTCACCCCACCTTCAGCGCGTCTTCACCCCGCCTTCAGCCCGCCTTCAGCGCGTCTTCACCCCGCCTTCACTCCGCCTTCAGCCCGCCTTCAGCGCGTCTTCACCCCACCTTCACCCCGCCTTCAGCGCGTCTTCACCCTGCCTTCACTCCGCCTTCAGCCCGCCTTCAGCGCGTCTTCAGCCCGCCTTCACCCCACCTTCAGCGCGTCTTCACCCCGCCTTCAGCGTGTCTTCACCCCGCCTTAATCCCGCCTTCAGCGCGTCTTCACCCCGCCTTCACTCCGCCTTCAGCCCGCCTTCAGCGCGTCTTCACCCCGCCTTCACCCCGCCTTCAGCGCGTCTTCACCCCGCCTTCACTCCGCCTTCAGCCCGCCTTCAGCGCGTCTTCAGCCCGCCTTCACCCCACCTTCAGCGCGTCTTCAGCGCGTCTTCACCCCGCCTTCACTCCGCCTTCAGCCCGCCTTCAGCGCGTCTTCACCCCGCCTTCACTCCGCCTTCAGCCCGCCTTCAGCGCGTCTTCACACCGCCTTCACTCCGCCTTCAGCCCGCCTTCAGCGCGTCTTCACACCGCCTTCACCCCGCCTTCAGTGCGTCTTCAGCCCGCCTTCAGCGCGTCTTCACACCGCCTTCACTCCGCCTTCACTCCGCCTTCAGCGCGTCTTCACACCGCCTTCACTCCGCCTTCAGCCCGCCTTCAGCGCGTCTTCACCCCGCCTTAATCCCGCCTTCAGCGCGTCTTCACCCCGCCTTCACTCCGCCTTCAGCCCGCCTTCAGCGCGTCTTCACCCCGCCTTAATCCCGCCTTCAGCGCGTCTTCACACCGCCTTCACTCCGCCTTCAGCCCGCCTTCAGCGCGTCTTCACCCCGCCTTCACTCCGCCTTCAGCGCGTCTTCACCCCGCCTTAATCCCGCCTTCAGCGCGTCTTCACCCCGCCTTCACTCCGCCTTCAGCCCGCCTTCAGCGCGTCTTCACCCCGCCTTCACCCCGCCTTCAGCGCGTCTTCACCCCGCCTTCACTCCGCCTTCACCCCGCCTTCACTCCGCCTTCAGCCCGCCTTCAGCGCGTCTTCACCCCGCCTTCACCCCGCCTTCAGCGCGTCTTCACCCTGCCTTCACTCCGCCTTCAGCCCGCCTTCAGCGCGTCTTCAGCCCGCCTTCACCCCACCTTCAGCGCGTCTTCACCCCGCCTTCACCCCGCCTTCAGCGCGTCTTCACCCCGCCTTCACTCCGCCTTCACCCCGCCTTCACTCCGCCTTCAGCCCGCCTTCAGCGCGTCTTCACCCCGCCTTCAGCGCGTCTTCACCCTGCCTTCACTCCGCCTTCAGCCCGCCTTCAGCGCGTCTTCAGCCCGCCTTCACCCCACCTTCAGCGCGTCTTCACCCCGCCTTCACCCCGCCTTCAGCGCGTCTTCACCCCGCCTTCACTCCGCCTTCAGCCCGCCTTCAGCCCGCCTTCAGCGCGTCTTCACACCGCCTTCACCCCGCCTTCAGTGCGTCTTCACACCGCCTTCACCCCGCCTTCAGTGCGTCTTCACACCGCCTTCAGCGCGTCTTCACCCCGCCTTCAACCCGCCTTCAGCGCGTCTTCACACCGCCTTCACTCCGCCTTCAGCCCGCCTTCAGCGCGTCTTCACACCGCCTTCACCCCGCCTTCAGTGCGTCTTCAGCCCGCCTTCAGCGCGTCTTCACCCCGCCTTCACTCCGCCTTCAGCCCGCCTTCAGCACGTCTTCACACCGCCTTCACTCCGCCTTCACTCCGCCTTCAGCCCGCCTTCAGCACGTCTTCACACCGCCTTCACTCCGCCTTCAGCCCGCCTTCAGCGCGTCTTCACACCGCCTTCACTCCGCCTTCAGCCCGCCTTCAGCGCGTCTTCACACCGCCTTCACTCCGCCTTCAGCCCGCCTTCAGTGCGTCTTCACACCGCCTTCACCCCGCCTTCAGCGCGTCTTCACACCGCCTTCACCCCGCCTTCAGTGCGTCTTCAGCCCGCCTTCAGCGCGTCTTCACACCGCCTTCACCCCGCCTTCAGTGCGTCTTCACACCGCCTTCACCCCGCCTTCAGCGCGTCTTCACACCGCCTTCACTCCGCCTTCAGCCCGCCTTCAGCGCGTCTTCACCCCGCCTTCACTCCGCCTTCAGTGCGTCTTCAGCCCGCCTTCAGTGCGTCTTCACACCGCCTTCACCCCGCCTTCAGCGCGTCTTCACACCGCCTTCAGCCCGCCTTCAGCGCGTCTTCACCCCGCCTTCACTCCGCCTTCAGTGCGTCTTCAGCCCGCCTTCAGCGCATCTTCAGCCCGCCTTCACCCCGCCTTCAGTGCGTCTTCACACCGCCTTCACCCCGCCTTCAGTGCGTCTTCAGCCCGCCTTCACCCCGCCTTCAGTGCGTCTTCACCCCGCCTTCAGCGCGTCTTCACACCGCCTTCACCCTGCCTTCAGTGCGTCTTCACCCCGCCTTCAGCGCGTCTTCAGCCCGCCTTCACCCCACCTTCAGCCCGCCCCCACCTTCATAAAGTGCATTCAGTTTCCCCCTTTAAAGCAGAGGACCAAAGTCGGTCTTCAGGGCCGCTGACCAGCAGGTTTTCTATGTATCCCTGCTCCAGCACACCTGGCTTCCATAACATGGATCCAACAGCCAATGAAGTTCTGCACAAGGACTGATTCCTTTGAGTCAGGTGTGTTGGAACAGGGATACATGGAAACCTTTAGGACTGTGGCCCTCGAGGACCGGAGCAGGACACCCCTGCCTTAGACTCTTTACAAATGAAAGAGTTTATTTGGTTTTCGTGTTGGTTCGTGTCCTTCTGTCCCGTATGACTGAGTAGCCCCTCTGTTGGCTCTCAGCTTGGAAACATTTCCATGACGCAGCGTGTCTGTGGTGGCCGCCGCTCAGCTGTTTCCTCTTTCAAGCTGAGAATCTGGAATATCTTCTAAAGGTCTTCACAGAGCAACTTTTCTACATTGGTGACTCCCTCACCCCCCTTGATAAACCTTCACGTTCTCGCGCCTGACTTGACTTTGGATCCGTTATCTTGTCCCTCAGCTCTACCTGTAACTTTATTCCTTCCACGAAGACATTTTCTGCTTTCTCAGCTTTCTCTTCCTCCTCTCCCAGCATTGTTTAACCTTTTCTTTTAAAACCTTGAGTTGCACTTGTCTGCAAAGCCCCGTTCATTTCATAGGATGTGGTAAACCTTTTGAATTCCCTTCGTGGCGTTGATGGGCCCTGCTTGTGCTGAAGTAACTGTGCATAAACCTTCTGGTAGGCTGTCAGTCATCAGGCTATCAGTGGTCCTCCGGACGGTTTCACCGGGTCCACTTGGGTCATTGTCTTTCCTAGATCTGGTCTTTAGAAAACATTTTACTGAATGAAGTGACTGACGTGTTCATCGCAGCAAGCTGACATTCAGCAGGACAGGAGTTTTTACAGATTATTATTCCAAAATGTCTCTTGTTGGGATCTTGTTTGCCAAATATTCCTGTCAGGATCATGAACCTCCTAAAGCTTCTCCATCTACAGAGAATCTGTCTGGCTTTATAACCTGTTCCAGTCTGAAAAGCATCAACATTTTCCCCAAACACCTTTATTTTATGCATGTATTTCTTATTTTTGTTCTCCATTAGCATCCATACTCACCGTGACACACACTGACACACACCAACAGCACAGCAGCAGAGCTCTTTGCAGCTTCCTGATGGTTGTTTGGAAAGGTGACGCCATCTTGTGGCGGCAGTAACTTACTGATTGGTGACGGTTGAGACAAGACAGGTGTGTATGAAGATCAATATTTGGTGTTTTATTTGCTTGAAATTGGTGGAACTTTTTGCATTTTTTGTTACTTTTTCTTTTGGGTTTATTGAGTAATTTTTTGTAATCTCCCTGCAAAACAAATTTAACTACAGGTATAAACTAAGTAACCTGAACTGAACCCTAAACCTGAACCTATTCTGACATTTTAAAAGTCACCATCCACCCCAAACCTTCCAGGTCAGCTTATTTTCAACTCAAATTTCGGCTTAAACTATAGTTTAAGAATTACAGATATGTGTAATTGTTGTTATCTAAATTACTAAGTAATGTTTGTGCATTTATCTGTATTTTTTGTTTTATTGTTTCTTATCTGCGCCTGAATGTTCAGCATTTGGAGCTCAGAGACGCTCTTTCTTTCTAACTGTTAAACATATATGACCTGCTTTGTTTTCAAATGTTGCCAACAATTAACCTAATGTCTCGGTGTTCCTCGCCCACAGACAACCCCTCTGCTCCCCCCCAACACAGCAGCTTCCTCGTAAAGCCGGAGAACTCAACACCATCCAGCTGCCTTCCAGCGCCCAGACCAGCTGGGTGTGTGTTCTCTCCTCGCTGTGGCAGGCTTGTAAAAAGTAGGTGTGCACAACACAAAGCGGTGAATAGATTGCTTGTAAAAGCAGCTCTCAGCCACACACATGTAAACACAGAAGCTTCTAGCTCTTCTGGGCTCTGCAAGGTTCCACTTAGAGTCTGACTGCAGTGTTCTGGCCAGAAATCTGGGTTCTGGTGGAGTTTCATGTGAACCATCACAAAAGCAGATCATTTTATTTACTAAACCTCTGAAATTCCTCTGAAACTGATCAGATCATTGGTTGCAGGCTGTCCATCGGTCACATGAACCGGACTGTCAGGAAAATACAACTGGTTTTGTTTCTTCTTTTATGGCGCCAGTGTTTCCAGTGCAGGCTACTGAACCACTGCTAAAGCATCAGTTTCCTTGTGATGAATATAATGTGATGGCTCGTTTTCCTTGTTTCTGCAAAGCAACGTCTCTCCTCAAAAGGTTCTGGACCGTTCTCCTGACTCAGCGTCTCCAACCTGCAACATCCCAGTCAACCATGCAGGTATCTGAGGCACACCTGGTGCAGCTGATGGAAACCTTGACTGGTTGAATCAGGTGTTGAGACCACACCTGATTCGCATGCGGGACCTTCTGTTCAGGACGTTGGATCTTTTTTAGACTGCAGCGCCCATTTAAAGTCTCATTTTTCTGATGAATTTTGATTTGTTTATTGCAAACAGCTGCTAGTTTGTGCATTCTGCCAGTAAACTTAACGTGCAGTGGGGGTTGAGCAGGGGACATTTCATGAGAACTGTGGGTATGGGGTTCAGTTTATTTGTGGTAGAATTCATCTGGGAGATAAAACTTTATCAGTTAGTCAATGAATTTAAAACATGTGATCTGTTCCACTCTTTAAAATGACCTACAAAGTGACTAGAAGTTAAAAGCATCAGAATAAAATGAGGAAAACAAAAAGTTTATATATAAACAACATATTTCATTCATTTAATAAAGAATGTGGACAAAAACACTAAAAGCAGTGTAACATGTTGTAGATCGGAGCTACTAGTTAAAGTACTAAAAACTACACTTTAAATTTAGGTCTGTTCCCTTCAGGGATGTTTATTTCTTTTTAACAGTTTTAAAATTAAATGTCCTTTTTGTTTGAAATGAAGTCTGACCCCAGTCAATACATAACTTGTCAAAATGAACATCTTGGAAATGATAACTAAAGCATTTTCAGAGTTAAAACTCGCACCACGCAGACATGAGAGAGGACTGAATGTGACACCAGATGACAGAAGCCCCTCCAGAAACTTTCATACTCGAAGATGTTTACTTGTTTTCCGTCCAGCTTAGACCAGTTAAGGCTGGAGTCTTTCATCAGGTGAGATGGAGAGGTTGCCAGTTCATCACAAGACCTACCATCAGCTGGTCAAATTTAAGATCTGTAGATATTATAAACACATGAGAAAATAAATAATGATTGAAACAGAAATTACACAGTCCTTCTTCAACTATGCCCTCAAATCAGAACTTTTCTAAAGGAGTTTGTAAAAATGATTCAATAAGAAAATGTCAGCTGTTATAAAAAAAAAAAAAAAAAACAATGCTGCAACAAACTGGATATGAACGAGCAAGAATAGGAAGAGTAAATCCAAATACAATCCAAAGTACATGTCTTAAAATAGCTGAAGGTGCTTCCATGAGGTCAACAGCTAAATGGATCGGAGAGGGACAGAAAAGAAAAATACCACCTATTCCTCCTCTGTTGCAAACTATTGTTTAGCCACAATTTACACTAATAAATTACATGAAACAAGATTGTTCCATGTAATAAGAAAATATTGTTTTTAAACACTTGTCTGAAAAAGAATATTTCTAATCAATTCAGCTTTATTTGTATATCTCCACTTCCCAACAACGTTGTCACAGAGCGCTTTACAGACATAATTTAAAGTTAATTCATACATATCCTAGGGCTGGGCGATATGGCCAAAAAGTAAAATCTCCCATTTTTTTAAACCAAATCCGATTTCCGATTTTAATCGATTTTTTTCCCTTTACTGTAAAGAAAAAGAAAAAAATTACAAATGTCAAAAATTATTCTTTTTCAAAAATGCTTTTATTGCAATCAGCCTAAAAGTTTACCTAAATTTAGCGCAACTAAACAAGCTGTTAAACAAGATTGTAAAAAGAGATGCAGGCGCTGCCGCTGTAAACATTATAAGAAACAACATGTTTGTACTTGGTGCGTTTCCACTGAGATAGTTTTTAAGTTTTGATCATACATTTAAGAATAAGCCTCATCTCACTTGTGTAACTTTATTCTAAAATAAAAAACTGATAAATAAATAAATAAAAAGGCCTCCTCTTGGAAGAAAAATAGTAATTCCTTTTAGAGTATTTTGACGTTAAATAACCAAAACAATTTCCCACATTGGCAATGCGGTCATAAAAAGGACATGTTACACTTAACATGTGTTTTGAGAAAATTGACCTCTTTGATTAAAAAAATGCTATTTTTAAAAAATCCCTGAATGTTATTAAAGCTATATTTCTAACATACATGTATTATTACATTCTTGCTGTTTTTTGTTTAATTTACACATTTTTGGCAAAAAGACGAGCCTGTCGGCTGCATCTGGCTTCAGACCCCTGTGGATGTGACAACACCCCCTCCCACACTGAAAACCCTGCGTTTCCATCACACCTAGAAACTTTGCAAAAACTAAATATTGCCAATAAATCCGCTGCTATTAAAGTTTTTACGATCTCAAGAGGTGGTTTTTCAGACATTTCAATACAGAACTATATTGCAAAAGTGTAATGGAAACACTTTTTTTGCGTTTACGTGTCCGCAGACGTGACGTGGGGGGGTCGTGACCAGTTAATTCCCGGTAAAGATGGCGTCGAATAAACAACAGCAAATTTCAGAGTTTTAGAAAAGAAAATGAGGCAGAAAAGCTTCAAAAATCTTAAGCAAATTCTCCGCAGCAAGTAGAAAAGCATAAAAAACGCTACGTGCCCACTTAGCATTAACCGCAATTACGAAACGTGATGCTAATGTGCTAAACATTGTTCAACGCAAACGGCCGCAAATCACAACTGTTGTTTGTCGAAACGTACAAATATCGTTTTTATTTTGCAACACAATATAATGAAAACGCAGAGGGGGCGCTTTTTGTACGTTTCTAGCTGCCATATTGTATTTATACATTTCTGTGGAAACCAGCGGGAGTGCGCTGACGTCACTATAAGGTACGGAAGCCCAAAAGGTGCTGGCAGGAAAAAAAATAAAAAATCCCGATTTTCATAAAAATAAATCGTCATAAACAGAAAATTCGAATTAATCGATTAAAGCGATTAATCGCCCAGCCCAAACATATCCTGTAACGGAAACCAACTGATTGCATCGAGTCATTATTTCGATCCAATCCCCCATCCTGAGCTGCACGAGGCGACAGTGGGAAGGAAAAAACTCCCCTTTAACAGGAAGAAAACCTCCGGCAGAACCCGGCTCAGGGAGGGCAGCCATCTGCCTCGACTGGTTGGGGTGGAGACGACAGGAAAGACAGATCAACATGTACAACTGCACTGCGGAAAAAAGGAGAAATAAGTTAGAGACGGCAATATTGGCATATATTTATACATTAATATATTAGAGAAATAGAGCGAGGTACTTCTCAGTGCATCAGGTAACATCCCCATTTCTACATAAGTAATGGATGGCTAGACTACCCATAACTATAAGAGCAATGAGCAGAACCTGGACAGTTGGGTCCCGTACATGCAGACTCCAACTCAGGAGATGCTCGTATCCTAACTATAAGACAGCTGACTCACATCAGACTTAATGGATGGTCCCACCATTTCCAACACCTTCTGGAAGGACTATTTGTCAAGGCGGTGGTTGGAAGGATTCTGGATCTTCTTGGAGAAGATTAGCATGAACTCCCTGCCCTTTCCTCCTTTTCAGCCAAGACCTGACCCATGTTCTCCTAACTTTAGAACACCGGCGGCACCTCAGCAAAAGAAGGAGAAGCAATTTTTCCTCCATATCCATATCTGTCTCCGTTTCAATCATTTCTGACTCAAGGGTCACCGTCTTTGATCTGTGTGAGTGAATCATGTGAGCGGAGGACGCATCTTGATTGGTCACTTGAATTTCTGCCTCAGCACGTGACTTTAGTAGCACGCAGAAAACTGTACAGACAAATGTTCTGCTTGTCAGGGATCTGGTTTCTTAGGGGTGCAGTGTTTTTTAGTTTCCTACAGATGGTGCCAGTGGTCCTTTCCTGGAGGGTGATTGGCCACAGGCGTTTCATTCTGCACAGCTGCAGAAGATTTGCCACCATCCCGCTACACTACGGGTGTTTCTCAATCCAGGGTCTGCACACCTCTACAGTCTACAGACTGCGTAGGCTACGAAGTGTTCTTCGTGGTCTGCACACACCGAAGTGCCTTACTGCCAGTAAAATGAGACGGCCTATCTAGTGGACGAGAATAACCCATAGTGCTCCGGTCCTATGTTGCCTAGCAACTACATATGCCAAGTTTATCTAATTACTGATCCCATTCTGCCACAAAAAGACACAAAAATAGTTTTTTAATGACAGAAAATGGTGCCAGTAATTTAACTTTGATTTATTGTCATTTTCCTTTGTATCTAAATGACCAACATGAGGCGGTTTAGACGAGCTCTCCTCTGGCTGACAGCTCATCCTGTCAAGCTGACGTTAACTTCAGTGGAAAATAATCCTTGTTAGACACATATACAGTCGTCCTCATATGTATTCATACCCTCCCATTAAAGAAGGAGAAAAACTGTTGCCTGGGAAATAAGATTAAATTGACTAAAGTAATATTAAATAAAAGTGTTATTTAAACATTATTTTCTAATTCTGGTTCAATAGAAAGATTTTTTAAAAAGCAAACCAATATAATAAAATAACGTGTTACATCACTCAAACTAATATAACTAACATCACTCAAACTAATATATATATATATATATATATATATATATATATATATATATATATATATATATATATATATATATATATATATATATATATATATATATATATATAAAGAGAGAGAGAGATGTAATTTTTTTTAATCCTTTGTTTTCATTCCAGTCAGATGTTTTCTGTTCCTCCCAGTCAGACTTCTGCACCTGTTGACAGGTATTTTGTCCCACTGTTCATCAGTAAAATGCTCTAATTCGTCCAGGACCAATTTTTTGTGTTTTTCTTTAACTCGATTAAATGACAAAACAGTGTCTTTTATCACTGGATTATAATTTAGCACATTGAATTATTGTTCCTTATTACAGTCTCCAGTTATCTGAGTGACTGTAATAACATCTGAGGACGACTGGAATGAAGTTCATCTGTGGTTATTGGACACAATGTCCTCCCAGTTTGTCTGTTGGGACAGATATGTGTGTGTTTATACATGAAAATAAATAAATAAACGGTCTGGCTGGTGTGGTACCTACACCGGTGCTCTGCTGCTCATTCTTTTCTATCAGGATCGCAATTAATTCTGGGATAGGAGAGGGTAGGATGCATCTCTTGTATCCTTCGTTTTAAACTAATCTGGAGCCAAACGAAGTGCACGTTTGAAGGGTGGACTCGAAGGAGCCTCTGAATTGAGACAGCACTTGGCGCGCCACGATGACGTATGCAGCCGACGAATCCGCACTTGGAGGTGTGCAGAACCTGAACTGAGAAACACCCTATGTCTGGAGCCCGCTGCCAGTCCTTCATCACTTGAGCCTTGAGGTAAACCCAAGCCCTCCAGTGTTCTTTTGAAGTTAACCCCCTCAAAATCATTGGTGCAATTTGCCAGAATGTGTGTTTTTCCAGACACTTCCCTCGTGAACTCTCCTGCGCTCCAAGTGTTTCTCCTGCAGTTGTTGTCTCCTTCAATCATCTCCACCATATCATCATCTTGGAAATCCTCTACCACTGGCAGCCCTCCGGATCTGGAAACCATTACTGTGTACCCTGTCCGCCCTCCACGGAAACTCTCTCTGGTTCAAACTGTCGGCACCATTCCTCCCAGTTCTCCTGACACCTCTCAGATTCTCTACAGCTCACAGACAGGTGGGATTTACCAGGAATTCCGTGTCATCAAACCTCCAATCATATATCTGTCATACAGTGAACCCAGCCTTTGGATCTCCAGGATATCGCACCTCTCATTCTTCAATAAAACCTTCTCTAACTCTCCAGGATTGTTTCTGTTACATGTGGGTCAAACACCTAAACATCATGACACCGCAGACATGCCTTTTTTTCTTCTTCTCTTAACTACAACACTGTGGTGTGGCTGATCTAGTAAATGCACATTGAAGAAGGCAAGCTAAGCAGAGGGGTTATGATTTGTGGTCCACAAATTGCTGCCAGTTTGAATTTAATCAGTTATTTATTTGACTTGGGAGACGGAGCTCAGCCCTGAGGTGTAGATCAGGAGGTGGAGCAGGTGGAGAGGAGGAGATCAGCTCCGGCCCACTTTACCCCCTGTATGTGTGTATATATATATGTGTGCGTATAATACTTATGTGTATATACATATGTGTGTGTATTTATATATACTGCTCTAAAAATAAAGGGAACACTTAAACAACACGATGTAACTCCAAGCCAACCAGACTTCTGGGAAATGGAACTGTCCACTTAGGAAGCAACACTGATTGACAATCAGTTCCACCTGCTGTTGTGCAAATGGAACAGACAACAGGTGGAAATTATAGGCAACTGGCAAGACACACCCAATAAAGGAGTGGTTCTGCAGGTGGAGACCACAGACCACTTCTCAGTTCCGATGCTTTCTGGCTGATGTTTTGGTCACTTTTGAATGCTGGCGGTGCTTTCACTCTAGTGGTAGCATGAGACGGAGTCTACAACCCACACAAGTGGCTCAGGTAGTGCAGCTCATCCAGGATGGCACATCAATGCCAGCTGTGGCAAGAAGGTTTGCTGTCTGTCAGCGTCGTGTCCAGAGCATGGAGGCGCTACCAGGAGACAGGCCAGTACATCAGGAGACATGGAGGAGGCCGTGGGAGGGCAACAACCCAGCAGCAGGACCGCTACCTCCTTCTTTGTGCAAGGAGGACCAGGAGGAGCACTGCCAGAGCCCTGCAGAATGAGCTCCAGCAGGACACAGATGTGCATGTGTCTGCTCCAACAGTCAGAAACAGACTCCATGAGGGTGGTATGAGGGCCCGACGTCCACAGGTGGGGGTTGTGCTTCCAGCCCAACACCATGCAGGATGTTTGGCGTTTGTCAGAGAACACTAAGATTGGCAAATTCTCCACTGGCGCCCTGAGCTCTTCACAGATGGAAGCAGGTTCACACTGAGCACATGTGACAGACGTGACAGAGTCTGGAGACGCCGTGGAGAACGTTCTGCTGCCTGCAACATCCTCCAGCAGGACCGGTTTGGCAGTGGGTCAGTAATGGTGTGGGGGGGCCTTTCTTTGGAGGGCCGCACAGCCCTCCATGTGCTCGCCAGAGGTAGCCTGACTGCCATTAGGTACCAAGATGAGATCCTCAGACCCCTTGTGGGACCATATGCTGGTGCGGTTGGCCCTGGGTTCCTCCTAATGCAAGACAATGCTAGACCTCATGTGGCTGGAGTGTGTCAGCAGTTCCTGCAACACCAAGGCATTGATGTTATGGACTGGCCCGCCCGTTCCCCAGACCTGAATCCAGCTGAGAACATCTGGGACATCATGTCTCGCTCCATCCACCAACGCCAAGTTGCACCACAGACTGTCCAGGAGTTGGCAGATGCTTTAGTCCAGGTCTGGGAGGAGATCCCTCAGGAGAACATCCACCGCCTCATCAGGAGCATGCCCAGGCGTTGTAGGGAGGTCATATAGGCATGCAGAGGCCACACACACTACTGAGCCTCATTTTGACTTGTTTAAGGGACATTACATCAAAGTTGGATCAGCCCGTAGTGTGTTTTTCCACTTTCAGTTAAACCCCAAATCCACACCTCCATGGGTTGATACGTTTGATTTTCATTGATAATTTTTGTGTGATTTTGTTGTCAGCACATTAAACTATGGTAAGAATGAAGTATTTAAGAAAAATATTTCATTCATTCAGATCTACAACTTGTTACTTTAGTGTTCCCTTTTTTTTTTTTTTTTTTTTTTTTTTTAAAGCAGTCTACATATCAGACATATTAATTTGTCTTAGAAACGTGCTTTCACTTTTGGAGTCCTGTTCACGAGGTCCAACTTTAATTCTTTTGAGTTTCTGTATTGCATTTTAAAGTTTTGATTGAATAAAACAAGAAGAAGTAGAGACGCTGCTTCCTGAGCGGGCTCGTAGCACACATTGAAAGGACGCCCCCTTCTTCTAATGACATTGTCCAATCAATTTAATGAACGTTCCCTAGTTCCCGCCTTCTTAAATACTTCGACCAATCAATAACCTAGTGATTCAATATTCCTCTACGCAATTGGCTTAGAAGCTGGATAGACATGAAAATACTCCAATCGTGAATTAAGGCGGGTTTTCTCTGACCAATGAGCGTTTAGGACACACATACAGAGATTATAAATGACAAGGTGACCAACCGTGTAAGCCTACTCTCCTCAACAGCAGCTGTCCACCAGAGCAGCGACCTCCGGACCCTCTGGAAGCTCGAACAAATCGGTAGTAATTACTTCTGTTCATGAATTAATCTTTTGTTTTACTTGATTGTGTTGTTTAAATGCATGTTCCGTTATGGATGTATTGTGTGCTGGGGCTGTGGGACCGTGTCTTTCAGCCGGTTGCTCCGGTGCTAGGCCGGCCTTTAAACATCTCCGCTCTGCAGACTGTCTCTGGGACTGCTGGTAGGTTTTATGTGCATTTGTAGCAGATAAACACAAGAACAGAGCTCACTAAAAGCAGTGTGTGATTAGAGGAAGGCCCGGGTCACGCACCGACCCGCTATGAGGATCACAAACCCTGGATCTGGTTTAGGGCCTGGTCCCGCTGCTCCGAGACGTCCCGGTTCTGCAAGGACCCCGCCGCCGGTTCCGGTGGTGTTCCTACCCTTATGTTGGTGCATCAGGGCATGGACAGGTTTTCTGGTTCGGTGAAGTGGTGGACAGTGTTTGGTTTGTAGGCCCCCGGGGTTTTTGACCTTCAGGTCTGCAGACTAGTTAGCTTAGCTTAGCTTAGTTTAGCTTAGCTTAGCTTAGCTTAGCTCCGGCGTCTCAGAGGACAGTCAGACCAAGACCTGGACTAACGCGTGCAAGGTTATCCAGTTCTGTTTTATTCTATTGTAACCCTTTCATATATGGTTAATGACACCGTAGCAGACTGGTCCCAGTCTAGCCGGACTGACGTGGTGTCCCTGGGACTGGGTCCTCAGGTGTCCACTAAAGGTCCAGTTCTGCTGGGAACTGGTTGCTGGACTCTTAATGTTTACAGATGTTCTCTTTAGTTTCCCCTGAGACCGTCTCTGTCCCCGTCTCGTCTTCTGAGACCGTCTCGGTCCCCGTCTCGTCTTCTGAGACCGTCTCGGTCCCCGTCACGTCTTCTGAGACCGTCTCGGTCCCCGTCTCGTCTTCTGAGACCGTCTCGGTCCCCGTCTCGTCTTCTGAGACCGTCTCGGTCCCCGTCTCGTCTTCTGAGACCGTCTCGGTCCCCGTCTCGTCTTCTGAGACCGTCTCTGTCCCCGTCTCGTCTTCTGAGACCGTCTCGGTCCCCGTCTCGTCGTCTGAGACCGTCTCGGTCCCCGTCTCGTCTTCTGAGACCGTCTCGGTCCCCGTCTCGTCGTCTCAGACCGTCTCGGTCCCCGTCTCGTCGTCTGAGACCGTCTCGGTCCCCGTCTCGTCGTCTGAGACCGTCTCGGTCCCCGTCTCGTCGTCTCAGACCGTCTCGGTCCCCGTCACGTCGTCTCAGACCGTCTCGGTCCCCGTCGCGTCTTCTGAGACCGTCTCTGTCCCCGTCTCGTCGTCTCAGACCGTCTCGGTCCCCGTCTCGTCGTCTCAGACCGTCTCGGTCCCCGTCTCGTCGTCTCAGACCGTCTCGGTCCCCGTCACGTCGTCTGAGACCGTCTCGGTCCCCGTCTCGTCGTCTCAGACCAGCCTAGCTTGAGGTGAACTCCACTCTGCTTCAGATGTGCAGAAACCATTCAGACCTTCAGACTTTGTGTCTGCAGAGGTTTTCAGCTGGATCTGGAGACGTTTAGTGGTTTTAATATCAGCTGTTTGACATGTTTGGATCCAGATGTGTTCCAGATGTGTACATGTGGAGGACAGAGATCCTCTGCCACCATCAATCTAAGGTTTCTAACTTTTGTTTTTATTCTCTCTCCAGGTTCCAGTCATGTACGCCTGCTCCAAGCTGGTCACTTCCTTTACGGTATGTTGTTGTTGTTGTTAACAGGTGAACAAGCGTCGATAGTTCTGCAGGTGTCCTCTGGTGGACAGAAGTGTGTCCATGACTGAACATGGTTTGGTCTGTCCAGCAGTTTGTCAGCCTGGTCCTTCACTAGATGCAGATCTTAACTTTTACTGAAGCTGCGTAGCTCTGGATTTATTCATTTTTCTGCCTCAGGGTAACTTTAGGAAGCTCAGTAAGGAGGGAATGAACAGACATGCAGAGCGATGAGTCTGCAGGGAAGTGTGAGGCTCACCGGTACAACAAGAAGAAAGTTAGCGGCACGTCACCAAGGTTTGGTTGGTGCTTGAGGCCAGATGCTCTACAGCTGATTGAATAAAGAAAACCTCTTGTACAGGCCAGCTTACTCTTTAGCTGATTTTTCCAGCCATTGTAAAAGTTTCCAGGATTTCTATCCGTCCAGGAGGTTTACAATCCGGACTCAACATGTAGTGTTTATTCAGAGACTCTATCAGGGGGGTCAAACTCCAGTCCTGGAGGCCGGTATCCGGCAGGTTTTAGTTGTTTCCATCCACCAACACAGCTGATTCAAATCAAATGGATCCAGCAGCTTCTTGTCAACATATTTATACATTTCAGTCAGGTGTGTTGGAGCATGGAGACAACAAAAACCTGCAGCATACCGGCCCTCCAGGACTGGAGTCCGACACCTGTTCTCTGTATGGGAAATCCACAGTGATCCATGATAACACCGTTATTAATCACATCTTCATCACCATCACTACCATGTTGCTAAGAGACCTCTATTTCCACCTGGACATGATGATGAAGACACTTCCTGTCAGACTTTCCACCAATCAGAGAGCTTAAACTGACGGTAACGTCCAATCAGGAGCAGCCAAAGATCAACAAGTGATGAGAAAAGCAGGAAAATAATGATCCTCTATGGCTGGAATAAAGCCAAGAAGACGTTTGGGATGAAGCTGAGGTGGAGGTGCTGCAGTGAGGACAGCAGGAAGACGTTTGGGATGAAGCTGAGGTGAAGGTGCTGCAGTGAGGACAGCAGGTAGACAGTAGCAGGAAGACGTTTGGGATGCAGCTGAGGTGGAGGTGCTGCAGTGAGGACAGCAGGTAGACAGTAGCAGGAAGACGTTTGGGATGCAGCTGAGGTGGAGGTGCTGCAGTGAGGACAGCAGGTAGACAGTAGCAGGAAGACGTTTGGGATGAAGCTGAGGTGAAGGTGCTGCAGTGAGGACAGCAGGTAGACAGTAGCAGGAAGACGTTTGGGATGAAGCTGAGGTGGAGGTGCTGCAGTGAGGACAGCAGGTAGACAGTAGCAGGAAGACGTGTGGAAACATGGAAAGTGTGTGTGTGTTATTTCTACTAAATTCTAGTTGCTCTTTATGCCGCTTCATCTATCCATACATTTTACATCATTTTAGCCTCAGAATCTGACAGCTGAGGCTGAAACCGTCACGTTTCCATGGAAACATGATGTCTGCATGCTGACTAGAGAACCAAGTCCAGCATCTGAAATGTTTCTGCAGGACATCAGCTGATTGAAGCTGAGATATTCTGACACGATGAGCTGAATCTGATCAGTTTTCCAGGTTCTGCAGACTCAACCAGAGATGTCAGGATGACTTTCTGAAGCATAACTGCAGAGTTTCTCATTTGTCTGAAAGCTGGATTGAAAAGATCAGGTGTGAACAAGGTCTTGTGGTTCTTTGTGTATCCATGTGATGGTTGTGAATATATAGCATGGCAGGATGGTGGACAGACTCCAAGAAGACCAGCTGGTTCATTAAGTTCAGTTTTTACTGTCACACAACCTAAAACTCTTCTTACAGCTGTGAGGAAAAGTCTGCTGATGAGAAGGAATAAAACTTCCCTGCTTGTTTCAGGTGCGTGGAGGGTCCAGAGTCCTCGCCCGGCCAGTCTCAGTCTCCCTCCTCAACAGACCTGAAGCCACAGTCGAGCAGCAGGTTGGTGTTTCCTCTGATCTGATGAAGCGTCTGAAGACTGGATAAGTTGGCAGAAAGTGGACATGCTGGCAGCATCCTAAGTTTCCCAGCAGGATTCATCCTGCGTCCTGCAGTGAAGTCTGGTTTCCATCACCTGAGCTGCAGGTCTCTTTCAGCTTGGGCTGGGCGATATGACCTTTTAGTAATATCCCGATATTTTTATGGCATGTCACGATATACGATATATATCTCGATATTTACCTCAGCCTTGAATGAATGCTTTGGTGCAGACAATCCCATCAGTAAGATGATTTTGTGTCTCCATTAAAACATAACTGTTCATACTGCATTAAGATATGCTGATTTTAAACATTCCTGCCAAAAGGATGAAATTGTAACGAAGCAAACTGATCAAAACCGTATTTACTGAACAGTTAAAGCAGCGGCAGAAAAATGTCATTTTAAAGCAAAATAAAGTGACTTTGCATGATGTAATAAATACAACGTATGAAAATAGGTGCTCTAGGGGGGACTTTTCAAATGATGAACTATTATAAGGCTTTGCTTTATGGATACGTTTTTGAGTTGTCGTGTATTTTTTTAATCGCAGAGTTTAGCGTAGAAATCAGTCTTATAATCCAGGCAGAATGTCCTCGTATCGTCTCCAATAAACGGCTTCAGCCAGTTTTTAATTCAGGGTTTGATTCCCACTGCTTTCTGTACTTTCTAGAGACATGAGGAGCTAGATAAATATGCTTGTGTCACACACAGTGGATGAGGTGAGTAAGTGACAGAGGCTGTGAATGTAATCAAATAGAATGAATTATTTTTTGTGACGTGAAAAACGTTGTAATTTACGTCCCACTCTGTAATCCAGAGCGGGATCAGTGGTGGATTTGGCTGTTCATTGTGACTGTAGGTGGAGTCGTGCAGGTGTCCTCTCTGCTCCTCTGACTGGCTGCAGCTGCAGCCGGAGCGACTTTAGGACGGGGAGAGACTCTCCTTCTGACAATAACTTTACAATATGCGCTTTAAAGTCAGTCGCCAAAACACCAGGAAAGTCTCCAATAATTCCTGTAAAAGTTGCTAGATTTGTTGCTTTTCACAAGAAGTCGCCAGATTTAGTGAGAAAGTGGCTCCACGCTGTCTCTCATGACGTAGCACGTAGCTCACGTTATGTACGTAACGAGGTGCGCTTGCTTTAACTCTCTGTGCAAAGCGGTGCAGAGTCGAGGAGGAGGGAGGAAACCCCGCCCACAGCTAAAAACACCTGCGTGACAACAGGATACTCCAATATGACGAATATAGGCATTTTATATATCACACAGGGGACTAGCCACGATATATCGAGTATATTCTATATATCGCCCAGCCCTACTTTCAGCCCCGCTGGGCAGGTGTGAACTCTGCTTCACCTCCACATGCAGCTCTGCTCGCTGCAAGAAAACTGCTACCATGCAGACATTGATCCAAACAGCTGATGTCCTTTTTCTTTTTTACCCTCCTTCAACGAGAATGACTGTCATTAAACAGAAACGACGTTTTAAGACGTTCCACCAGTGTCCTGCTGCTGATCCGGGGTCACGCCAGCCAGCAGCAGCCTACACGCTTAACGCTGGGCTGCGACCTCTCTAACGACAACTTAAGGCGACGTGATTTGCAGATCAGAGTGATTCATTTCCACATCGCTGCACCTTTCAGACCTGCAGCGTCTTCAGGCAGATTTCCTGCTCCTTTGTTCTCTTTCAGTTAAAACACGACGCCTGGCTGGGATTCTCCTGAGCCTCGTGTGTTACAGTATCGCTTTCCACAGATAAAATCACAAGTAGAAACAAACACGGGCAGTTAAAGGAGACTTTCTGGTTGTAGCTGCTTGTTCTGCAGAGTTTAGAGGCAAAGCTTCGTTTCCACATGTATAACCTAGACCCCACGCCGCCGCCGCGAGTCCCCACTTCACCCCTCATCTTCGACTCATTTTCCATAAATGCCTGAACTGCTGAGACAAAATTGTTGAACAGAACCGTTGTTACTTCAGTGATGATGCATCTCGTACTGGGACGCTGGGCAGAAACTGGAACTTAACATAACTGGAAACCAGTGTGTTCTGTTCCACCTGCCTTCAGCCGTAACGGTGCTCGCTGCGTGCGCTGCAGCTGCATCTACGCAGAACGTCCAGGACCGGAAGAATCCGTTTGATGTTGAACATCAGGTCTCTTCATTAAAACCTGTATAAACTGAGGTTAATGTCCTGTCTGGCTTCCTGTCCGACATGAACAGTAGCGTTGGTAACCAGGTGTGTTCCGGTATAAATCCTGATGTCTGTCGCAGGGTTCCAGTCTTTAATGTTTTTACTAATCCTGTTTAAGTGTTTAAAATGTCCTCCTGTCTGATTGTCCTCCGCCATCAGGCCCTGCTGCCAGCCAGCCAGTCCACCGTCCTGACCCGCTCTTTCCAGACCAGCGCTGTCACCCGGGACATCGACACCGCTGCTAAATTCATCGGAGCTGGTGCTGCCACGGTCGGAGTTGCTGGTTCAGGAGCTGGAATCGGAACGGTGTTCGGCAGCCTCATCATCGGCTATGCCAGGTACCCCTCAGAACCATCACCTCCTGCAGGGATGTTTGATGTGGAAGGAGCAGAACCGGGTGGGCTAGCATGGGACTGAAGTAAGCAGTTGGTTGGTGAGCTGTCGGCTGCAAACGGAACAAAGTTCCACGTAAAGCGTTAACGCTGGCGCCGCGCGGTTCCCACAGCTAATGCTGAACTGGCCGCCACAGCTGCCTGAAGTCCCATCAGGCACCAGGAAATGGTCCGTTTACACCTGAACACATCACTGGTGTTGTAGCTGGGAACTGAGCTTGATAAGTGGAGTTTTAAAATTAATCAGACCGGGCCAGCCTGACCAGTCCGGACTGGTCGCCGGGCCAGCCTGACCAGTCCGGACTGGTCGCCGGGCCAGCCTGACCAGTCCGGACTGGTCGCCGGGCCAGCCTGACCAGTCCAGACTGTTGATGAAACCAATCTGACCAGTGCGGACTGGTCGCCGGGCCAGCCTGACCAGTCCGGACTGTTGATGAAACCAATCTGACCAGTGCGGACTGGTCGCCGGGCCAGCCTGACCAGTCCGGACTGTTGATGAAACCAATCTGACCAGTGCGGACTAGTCAAACACGTCCCATCATCCAGTTTCATCCAGTTTGATGGTTTGGTTCTGCTGCTGATGCTTGTTGTTTTTCCATGTCAGGTGAGACGTTAAGGTGAACCGAAAGCCTAATTTTCTCCGTGTTTTTGGGGTGAAATGTTCCGGTAATCTAGCTGTGAATGAAGGGTCCACAAACCCTTCTGAAAAAGCCTGAAACCTTTGGACCGGACCAGAACTGCGATGTTTGGGTTATGTGGTGGGGTGGAGGTTTTAGAGTATGAACGCAGCCAGTCTGGATTGTAAGATTCAACACGGTTGCAGCAGCAACATGTACGACTCGGCACGCATCAGGGCTTGGTGACGTCGCTACATCATGGCCCATGTGACTGTTACACGTCCATGTGGAGGGCAACATCGTCTTCATGTGGAGGGGACAGACAGAAAGGTATCCAGTTAATACTTGGAGATCTCCTCTAGAGACGGCGCTTCAGACAAACTTATAAAACCACCGTTTACTGAACGATCTCCTCGGAGTCCCGTCCTTGGACAAGATGACATCTGTCATCTTTTCATTTTAGACCAATGATTTTAGACCCGTGTCATGTGACCAGTATAAACCAATGACACTGGCTGATATCGGTAGGGGTGTGCGATCTTTGGTACATCACGATTAGATTACGATTTTTTTATGCAACGTTTTTCCCCACATTGAAGGTTTTTCACTCTCCCTGGCTACATCTTTACTACTTTATACTCTGTTCAGTAAACAGTTGTTCCAGTAGCCGAACAAATTTATTTCCACTATTTACGTTGAACCATAAATAAATCCAACACATCGAGCATGTTTCATATTTACCTTTGTCCTTCAGGAAAAAGTGTTGGTGAAAGTTCGGAGCAGCAACCTCCTGTAACCGGGATGGAACGCAGCTGCTTTCACGTTTTGTAGAATCACTATTAGATTTTATTTAGGCTAAAACCACCTTCCATAAGGAGTAAGTCTGGTCCAGAGGCCTGTACTACGAAGCTGGACTTCCTCGTATGGAGGTACCTTCAGGGTAAAAAGATGCTGGATGCTGGTTCACTTCAGAGTAAATCACCATGGTAACTTATGCTGAATAGCTTATGTGCTCTGGAGTAGTTATGTTTCAAATAAGATCACTAGTTGCGTTTCCATTGCTTTTTTTTTTTTTTTTTTTTTTTTTTTTGCAAAATAGGCGATTTCTAAGCCTCATCCTCAACCGGACGAGATTGTACAAGAGTTGCAGCCATGTAGCGTTATTTCTGGGTTTTCTACTTGCTGTGCTTCCTGTGCTTTGGAAATCTGCTTCCTACAGATTTCCAAAGCTTTTCTCCCTCATTTTCTTTTCTAAAATTCAAATTAGTTCAGCTTTATTTGTATAGCGTGTAGCGCGTTATCTTTAACGTTTATCCGTGATACAATGTCAGAGTGACAGTGGGTGTTTATTATTAATTTGCTGTGTCCTTAGACAAGTGGACAACCTCGGGACACCACCCAGCCCTAAATTTGTGATCCGGTCAGACAGGGTCTACCGTAATGACAATAATATTTGTCTAATAACAGATAACCATCAGCCTCAGAATCAATACTGGAGTAAGTTCTCGTCAGAGGGAACAAGTCACTTCTCAAAGATTGATCACGCTACCACAACTTCTTAAAATAACATACTTTATTAAAATCAATAAGCACAAATGAAATTAATCAGATAAACCAGAAATCATAGGCAGCAAGCATCAAATAATAAATTAGCCGAGATAAGAGAGTATGAAAAGCTCGAGCCAAGCCAACAACAAAAATGTAAAATAAAATTTCCCAAAGTACAGTTATATAAGCAGTTTACATGCCTGAACAACTAGGAAGGTTGGAAAGATGGCAAGTCTAATGAAATCGGCCTACCCTGATATAAGGCTAGTTATCACGCGGATAGATACTGTGTGGGGGAGGGGGTTTAAAAGGGCAGCTTCAGGAGTCAGGGTCCACTAAATTATCTGCTTACTGAGACACCAGCTTGATCGGAATCAAAGAAAATTGGTCAGCCTTACTTCTGTGCCCGGTGATCCGGAACCCGATCCGCTTGGAGCCAGTAGACAAGAACCCAGTGGTCGTCTTGTGATACTCGTCCAACTGGACCTCCGCAGAAGCCAGGAGCCTGTCTGGAACGGTCTGGTTCGACGTCTGAAGCTGGACCCAACCCCGATAAGAATCCACGGGTCGCGGGTGCCGGCAAAGTCCTGGGATCGCTGGAAAAAGTAACGTGCGGGTCGTCCGTTATCGATCAGTCTTGGTTAGGCCGGGAGAGCGACTTCGATGATGTCCCAGAAGCAAAAATTGTTTAGCCAGAATTGGATGAGGTTTCTGGTGTTAAGCGAGACGAGCAAGCGGACTTAACTGTGTGTTTTTTTTTGTTTGTTTTTTTTTAAAAAAATCAAACACTGAAAACACAAACTAGACTGAAAGCAAACGCCACAACGAAATAAGAGGAGTAAAAAGGAAGAGTAAAAGCAAAAGAAGACGACAAGAAAAAGTTTCAGGAAGGCACGCCGTTAAATTTGCCGGCGCTCTGGGGTGGACTTTAGGTTATCCAATCAGAACGTCGGGATGTCAGCGGAACATGGGGTCTAAAGTTTGGTCAGAATACTAAGTTTTAGGGAAGTAAAATTCACATTTTTCCAACCTCGAAACATGTCTGTTAACACCCATTTCTAGATGAGCAATAGTATAAATGATTCTTATCACAATGAACATTGAAACAGTTTGTTTGTTGCTGTCAAGGGAAAAATGGTTTGTTAGCAGGTTCAAGACATTTTAAATACATTTCATCAAGGATTTTCCCTTTCCACGGATCTAGTGGGTCAAGAAATCATTTCCACACGTTCTTACTTTGAGTTAGTCGTTAATAACAACATGTAATTGTAAACACTGAAATGTGCATATCAACCTGTTCGAGGGTGTCTGCTAGATGGCGCCATTGCTCCATCCAAGGATTTACAGAAATTAACTAATTTGCTAACTTCTTGGGATTTAACATCTGAAAAACGGTTAGTCTTGAATTAATTGAGAAAGGAAGGAGAGTCCATTTATCCAGGTGTGCTGAGGGTTCACCTGTTCAGAGCTTAAGGGTCCCGCTCTGGAATCTGGTCTTTGTGTGTGGTGTATGCAGAGGGACCTCCTGGGGGGACGAACAACAGACTCTTACCTCAGGGTCCAACTTCAAAAGGGTCTCTATGGTATTGAGATGGATCTGAATTTTATGGCTTCCATGGATCTCTGTTTCGGAGACACGTGGATGGACTTCCTTTTTGAAGTAGAAAATCCTGAGTTCTTATCTGATTCTGGGGTCAGTTCGGCCTTGTGAGGTTGCTACAAGCGTCACTTCACAACATTGTCTCAGAGCCCTTTACAGACACGTCAGTTCTAAAACTCTGAAATTCGCTGTTTATTCCACACCGCGTCGTCTTCATCGGAAAGGAACTGGTCATGACCCCCACGTCACGTCCGGGGGACACTAAATGCAAAAAAGGGTTTCCATTACACTTTTGTGATACGTTTCTACATTGAAACATCTGAAAAACCACCCCATAAGCATAAAGACTTTTTTTCCCCCAAATGTAGGTGTTTCCTCTAGCTTTTTCTTTATTGCGACATGTAGTATTTGCGCAATTCTAGACGTAAAGGTAATGCAGCTAATGTGTATAAAAGCGCCACCTCCTGACCACTCGGTACTCTTGAAAATGGCCCCGCCCATTCTCATGACATTGGTGCATTGGTCTTGAGAGGAGCGTTGAGGAGAGAGGATTATTAGGGATAGATTCATACTTTTGATGAAGAAAGTCTTTCCTCAGGGGCTGTTTTGAGTTCTTGACTCGTTACAGGTCTGTTTAGCTCCACCAGGCTGAATCTGGGATAACTGGCTCAATGATAATCACACATGCAGAACCAAATCGCACTCCTATGAAATGTAAAGAACAAACAGGAAGTTCTGCCTGAAACGTCTGGACTGTAACAAAGTGATCAGAGTACTGTCCATTTATATTGTCTGATAAATTAATATATCTGCTGATTTTACACATTACCAGTCAGCTATGTTCCCAGCATCACTTCCTGGTTGTTGCTACCGTAACAGTGTTGCTTTTAGCCCCAATGTGTTTAAATTCTTCATATTGCTGAATTTCGGCTCCTCCGTGGTGATGTAGATGCTCTGCGGGGTTTCTCCATGTTTTCTGATTGGTCAGAGGCTGCTAACTCCGCCCCTTTCATATGCTCTCTGACCTTGATGGGAAACTCTGGTTGGATTAGTGAGTTTAAAACCAGATTTGCAGATCTTGCATGTCTGGGTAAGGTAACCAGGTAATGGAGACATTTGCGGGTATGGTCAGCTCAGGCCTCTGGACTTGTCTGTCCATAAAAACCCAAACGCTTCTGAATGCTCCTTGTAACAAACTGATTTGACAGTTTTCCTCCTAATTAAATCCTGATATCTGCTACCAGCTGTGTAAAGGTGAGCTAAGGCTGTGATCGTCCTCCACAGGAACCCCTCCCTGAAGCAGCAGCTCTTCTCCTACGCCATCCTGGGCTTCGCTCTCTCTGAGGCCATGGGTCTCTTCTGTCTGATGGTGGCATTCCTCATCCTGTTTGCCATGTAAACCTGGAGACGCAGCCACAGCTCCCTTCCTGCCTTGTCCCGTCTCCCCCCTCTAAACTCCGGAGGAAGTGGTGGTGTTTCCAGAATGGGAACTGAGAAAGGTGGAGGGCCATTCCAGTCTGCAGATGAATATTAACTGATATATTTGCATCAGAGGTTGACAAACCTCCACTTCTACATTTTTATGCTCCTACACCTGTTTTCTCAAGTTTTATGTGAAACCTCACTCTGTCTAAAATCTGTCCAGAATAAAGCTTTGGGATGACTGAAAAGGCTTGGTCTCTTCTTCATGGGGGGGAGAGGGGAAGATGACGACACATCTGTTCCGGTAGTGACAAATCCTACATTTCTACTGATTTGGCTTGTAAGGCTGTGAAATGGTGTTGGTACGACAGCCTACGTCTGACAGGTGTTTCAGGATGGAGGAGATGGGTAAAAACTTGGTGAACCAGTCAGCGAGGAGTCTGTTGCCGCGGTAATGGACTCTAGCTAAGACATTCTTCGCCGCCTTTAATGGAAAACTGAACATACTGTTTCAACAGAATCTGCTTTTGGTTTCAAAGCAGCTGCTGTTAAAAACAAGCGGCAACCTCCAGCGGTTAAGTGAAGCCGATGCGGAAGTGCATAAAACTGCAGTTCCCCCTTCATCCACTAGGGACTCCATAACAGCAAATCCCCATAGACTCCCATGTTAAAAAGACCAACTTCAGCAGAACTATGTTGAACAGCCTGGTTCAAAAATCCATTTTCAGTTTATAGGTCAGGTTTACCTTCATGACAACTGTGGGGGGAGTTATTTTTTTTTCTAACTTGCCCGTTTTAAAGTAATTTAATCTCGAATTTTGGCGAATTTAGGGGCGTGTCCTTTTGATTGACAGGTTCCTGATCATCTGCTTCAAGTCAGAAGAACGTAGAACAACCGTGGTTTTTAGCTGATTAACAACGTGACTTAGCTTTAGCCCGCTTACCTCCGTTAGCTGGTTAGCTCCTGTTATCTCGGGTTAGCTTTTAGCTACAGAAAGCTCGGCATTCGCTTGATGTCAATCATCCACCATGACGCTCTCAGCTCCACCTCTTTGCCCATATTTGTATTTTCCGGGCGAGATGACGCTGCCAACATGGCGACGATAGGAACAGCCCACCGAGCTTCAATTCAGCTCTTCAGAAACCTACAGGTAGCGTCACGGAGACTCCGTCCATCTCTTTATATACAGTCTATGGTTAAAAACCACAACGAAAGCGACAATCTGTGGCGCTTTGATACCTGGATTCACTATGGCAACCACTGACGAATGGCAAGGCATCATACCCGATCGGAGCGAGAGCTTCTCGCTGAAGCATACGGGTGATGAGATTTAATAAAGAGGCACGCTGAAGATGCTGGAAGAGAGAAGCATCATGTCAAACTGAAGTTTGTATTAAAACTGAAGCATGTGGATGAAGTAGTGATGGCAGCAACATGTCAGTTCAGTCCCACTGAAGCGTAAAGACATCGTGATTTAAAATCCACAAATGTTTAGGTTATACAGTAAGTTCTCTCACCCAACACACTGACTACACACACATGAATCTTGTTTGGAGGGAGGAGAGGCACCATTTTGGGCTGTTCTGTCCATCACACATACTTGGAATTATGGTTTCAGATGTGAAGACTTTGGAATCTCTGAGTTACTGATGAACTGTTTGAGATCTTGATGGAGAAGCTGCAACACATCCAGGTTCACTCTTGGAATCTCTGCCATCATGCTGGCATGATAACATGCAGGTTCAATTCAACTTTATATAGCATCAAATCATGGCAATGCCATCTCAAGATGCTTTACAGAGAAAAACATAATGAAGGTGGGAGAAGAGGGGTAGAAACCAGTTTTTTGTTTCATGGTGAATCTGCCAGCTCGGATGTTCATAGGGTCACTTACATGGTAACCTCGCTTTCACTTGACTTGATACAGGTGATGACGAAAAGATAGTTTGAGTTTGGGGGGATTTAAAAAGTCTTGACTCTGGTCTGCAGAATCTGAGAGGACTCCTGAAACCAGCTGTGGAAACGTACAGACATTCCTAAGTCCACATCTGGACCATAAGATGTGAAAGCATCCACAGGTGGAGCCCAGAGGTCATGGACCCTGGACAGGAACAGACCAGTATAGCTGAAGGGGTTAACATAAGCTCGGGGTGAACATCGGAGCTGAAAGCTTCCTGGAACAGGCTGCACATCTGGACCATAGACTGCATGTAAAGAGATGGACGGAGTGACGTCCCCCTTAGGTTTCTGAAGAGCTGAATTGAAGCTCGATGGGCGGTTCCTACCATCACCATCTTGGCAGGGGCATACGTGTCGTCTCACCCAGAAAATACAGATATGGACAAAGAGGTGGAGCTGAGAGGGGGGCTGTTAGCGTCGTGATGGATGATTGACATTGAGCGAACTCCGAGCTTTCTGAGGTTAAGCGCTAACCGAGCTAAGGGCTAAAACTAAGTCACGTTGTTAACCGGCTAAAAACTGTGGTTGTTGTACGTTCTTACTTGAAGCGGAAGATCAAGTACCTGTCAATCAAGAGGACACGCCCCTAAATATGCAGAATTTCAAGATTAAATTATTTTAAATGAGTGAGTTAGAAAAAATTCACTCCCCCTACAGTTGTCATAAAGGTAAACCTGACCTATTAAACCTAAAACGTGTTTATTTCTGCTGTAAACGTGTTTATTTCTGCTGTAAACATGTTTATTTCTGCTGTGAAGTTGGTCTTTTTAACATGGGAGTCTATGGAGATTCGCTCTGTTTTGCAGCCCCTAGTGGATGAAGGGGGAACTGCAGTTTTATGCACTTCCGCATTGGCTTCACTTTTTAACACCGGAGGTTCCGTCCATCTTTCATAAACGGTCTATGATCTGGACCTTCGCGCACGTTGCGTCACGAGACTGTGGATCGTCTCCAACTTCCGCTTTCAGTCCTGCGTGGGGAGGAGGGTTTTACTGTGGAAGAAGTCTCCGGATGTCCCGGGTTTCCTGTCTTCAGCGGGCTGACAGCGACCTCATCCCGGAGTTTGGGAGAGAGAGAAGCTGCTAACGCCGCGGTGTCGCTTCCCAGGCGGATATTTAACACCGTGTTGCGGTAAGAACACCAGCCGGGATCACGGAGACCATGGCCGCCACAAGCTGGGCGCTGGGAGGTTTCTGAACACTTCAGACTTTCAGGAGGCCTGGGGAAATTAGAGTTAAGATAACAAGAAATATCTGCTATGTCGGGGAAAGAGCTGCGTTTGATCCGTTCCGCTGCGCAGTGATCCGGCTGGAACACCCGCAGTGATCCGGCTGGAACACCCGCAGTGATCCGGCTGGAGGTCCTGGTAACGTGGAAGTCGGCTAACTCTAACCTGGAGGTCCCGCTGCGCAGTGATCCGGCTGGAGGCCCCGCAGTGATCCGGCTGGAAGACCCACGGAGGTAACCTGGAAGTCGGCTAACCCTAACCTGGAGGTCCCGCTGCGCAGTGATCCGGCTGGAGGCCCCACAGTGATACGGCTGGAAGTCCCGCAGTGATCCGGCTGGAGGCCCCACGGAGGTAACCTGGAAGTCGGCTAACCCTAACCTGGAAGTCGGCTATCAATGAGGCCAGAAGCGGGCTGCTAGCTGCTAGCACCTGCTAAAACAGCCTCTCAGCTCGGGAGCCATGGCGGACAGCCTCGGAGAAGACTCCTGTCCCCCCGGCCTCGGCATGTCTGGACAGGGCGGGGGACCCAGTTCTCTCCCGGGGGGACACCCGGCAGCAAGCGGGGCTCAGCCAGGCTCCAACCCGGCCTCCTCTCCCCCGGCGTCAGCCTCCCAGAGCGGCCTAACCTCCGCGGTGACTTCCAGTCCTGTCGGCTTTGGGAACACATTCCCCCCCGGCTCCCTGCCACCTGTCGTGGCCGTGTCTCCGATCGCCTCCCCGCCTCTGCCCGGTGTTGGCCTGGAGGTGGCCGGGGTGGCGGTAGGGGGCCTCCTGTCCCAGATCCACGCTACGTCCTGGGACCCAACCCTCAGTACGGACTGGGACAACGAGAAGGCTTCCCAGCAGTGCATCCTGAGGATAAAGAGGTAATATTCCTCACATCCAGCTGATTCTTCCTCTTCAGTAGAGTCAGGAAGATTCCCATAAACTTTACTCACTTCCTGCAAGAGGCATCAAACTTCCAGGAAGTCAAAACTTTGTATTAGACTGATGACTTCACGAGAACTGGTTTGATTTGCTCATTTATTCTATTCAGCTTTATTTCTGTAGCTCTACTTCACAACCGTGTTGTCACAGGGCTCTTTACATACACATCATTTCAGTTCATACATAGTCTAGAATAGAAACCAACTGATTGGTTTCTATCTGGTTTTATGACGGAAACCAGATAGTTGTGTGGAAAACACACCATGAGGACAGAATGGAGTTTTTACAGGGCTCATCATCAGGCTGAAAATGTTCATTTATCTCAGATCAGCCTCGGCCAGAAACAACAGAAAGCTCCGCCCTCTGTCCTGCAGGCTGCGTCTGATTGGTCAACTGCTAGGAGTAGTTATACTGAGCAGTGAAGGTGGGCGTGGCTTTCTTCTTATGATGACCAATCATTGAGTCCCTTTCCCGGGACGCCGGTAAATTTCTAAGTAGAAAAAAACTAAAACCAGTCATTTCCTTTGCCATGGAAACTGAACGTATCAAACATGGTGATAAAAAATGGCGCTGTTCATATATCTGATGAATATTAAACATTATAACACAGTAGAAAGCTCAGAAAACTAGACATAGCATCATAGAGCTGCTTTAAACTGTCCATTAGGAGACATTAATATCTGATAATAAGGCAGGAAGGGATCAGCCAGCAGCTTAGTGCGTTTCGTTTCCAATCTGGTGACGGAGCACAGGGACCATCGCCTGCCTTACCCACAGCTGGAAGTTGGACTGCTGCTGCTTAGAGATGCGGTGGGCTGCTTGTTGAAATTAAACAAAAGAGACCCGCTTTCACGTCCATCTCCAAAAAGAGCAGAAAAAAGCCACTAGCTCTGTCGCTAGTGGCTTTTTTGGAAAAAAAAAAAAAAAGTCACTTGAAACTCGCTGAATATAGCAACAAGTTGGCAACAGTGTACAGGAAAAGCTGAATGTATGCCATCTTTATATGCACAGACGTGTTAAGTGACCGCTACGCTTTCAGTCTCATCAGAGACAGCTTGAGTTATCTCCACAGATCAGCTGTTTGCTTGTCTTTGTCTGTAGGGACATCATGTCCATCTACAAGGAACCTCCACCAGGAATGTTTGTGGTACCTGATCCGCAAGACATGACGAAGGTAAGCCAGTGGGAGCGTCAGTGTTTTACCTCGCAGGTGTCAGACCGATGCTGCAGGTGTGGAAGTGTGTAGTGAAACACTCCAGCAGATGTCTTTATTCCTTCTAATGCAGCGGTGTCCAAAGTCTTCGATAGCCTCTGTCCTGCAGGGTTTCTATGTATCCCTGCTCCAACGCACCTGGCTCCCATTAAATGGATACAACAGCCAAGGTTCTGCACAGTGACTGATTAGTTTGAGTCAGGTGTGTTGGAGCAGGGAGACATGGAAAACCTGCAGGATTGTGGCCCTGGAGGACCGGAGGTGGACACCTGTGTTCCAACGGATCTGGAATCTGGGTGTCTCCAACGGTCATGGTCCTGACAGGACATCTCTGCCACAGCTTTGGTGGCAGAGTTGGGAGAAGACGCAGATGGTGATGGGAGGTTTTATCCAGTGGAAGCTCCAACGGATTAAATGCATATTCTTTTCATTCATTCATTTTCTACACCATTTATTTTCTATACCATATATTTTCTATAACGCCGTGTGATTGGCTGGGCGTGTGGGCAGGTGTGGTTACCGCGGTGAAGTGGAACATTGTAACTTCCACATCCCTGCTGACGTAGGTAGAGCTGAAGGTGGTGAGAAAGTATAGAGATGTATAAAACATGTGTAAGGACAGAAAGTGACAGGGTTTCTGCAGACAGGGTTTGTTGTTGCGTATGAATCGTTGCGTATGAACCCAGCAGGCTGAAGCCCTCCAGCATCATCCTTCTGCACTGCCTCTCATCCATCTTGTTTTCATCCTCTCCAGATCCACGCTCTGATCACGGGGCCCTTCGACACGCCATATGAGGGAGGCTTCTTCCTTTTCCTGTTCCGCTGCCCTCCAGACTACCCCATCCATCCTCCGCGGGTGAAGCTCATCACCACCGGATTCAACACGGTCCGCTTCAACCCCAACTTCTACCGCAATGGGAAGGTGTGCCTCAGCATCCTGGGGTAGGTCTGGATCTGTCTTGTTTCATCATGATGACCAGGACAGGTGGACGTGTGGGTCTCACCGCCTGCCTGTGTCTGCAGGACGTGGACAGGTCCTGCATGGAGTCCTGCCCAGAGCATCTCTTCCGTCCTTATATCCATCCAGTCTCTCATGACGGAAAACCCGTACCACAACGAGCCGGGCTTTGAGCAGGTAAAGTTCTGCTCTCTGGTTTGGGTCTGATTCTGTGTCAGTTCTGATCCCAGATTCATACTTTATAACTATATTATTCAGACTTTATGATTGTTGTTAGAAATGATAACAATTATTCTGCATCAATTCATTTCCAGTCACTGTTAAGGTATATATATATATATATATATATATATATATATATATATATATATATATATATATATATATATGTACACATACATTAGGGCTGTGATGATATGCTTTTGTCCTGATTCGACTCGATTCCAATTCCATTTAAATTGTGATTTTTCACAATTTTTCGATATTGTTGATTTTTGTAGATGAAAAACAAAAAAAAATGTATAAAACTTTTTTTTCTGCTCGTCATTTTTCTTAATTTCAGTTTTTTTTATATGTGTATATATATATATATATATATATATATATATATATATATATATATATATTAATATATATATATATATATATTAATATATATATATATATATATATATTAATATATATATATATATATATTAATATATATATATATATATATATTAATATATATACATATATATATATATATATATATATTAATATATATATATATATATATATATATATATATATATATATTAATATATATATATATATATATATTAATATATATATTAATATATATATATATATATATATATTAATATATT